>NW_028277075.1:21030000-21037500 GCF_059951505.1 Python bivittatus | reverse complement strand
ATCACATGACCTGGGCTGACCATGGTGGTGCAGCAGCACAAGAGTGCTGAAACAGCCACAGATTCCCCAAATTTCAATCCCATGGGAGTAATGGGTCCTGGATTTGGAATGCATTCTGTAAATTAGCCCATTTGAGGTACCTTGGTTCAAAAATTGTTGCCCTATGAAGTACCGTTTCACCCATTTGAAGATTACAGACTCAAGAGTTTTAGTAGTATATAGATAATAATATATTAAACTTGTATGCTGCCCAATTCTCAGTGACTCTGAGCAGCTCACATCAATCAAACAAATTATAATAAAATCACTAAAACGTTAAAGATAAAAGATGGCAAGCATGACTGAATCAAGCAAAGGGTCTCAGTCTTCCTCACCAAAGGCCTGGGTGAAGAGCAGGGTTTTCACTACTCTTCTAAATAATAGCAGAGTTGGGGCCATCCAGATCTTGGGGGGAACTGCATTCCAGATGGCAGGCACTGCTACAAAAAAAGTATGCTTCCAGGGTCCCGAGAGATAACATTGTGTAATCAAAGGAACCTGGAGCACACCAATCTGCAGGATTGAATCAGCTGGGCAGATGCTATGGGAGGCAGGAGGTCCCTCAAGTAACCAGGTCTGATGCTATGTAGGGCTTTATAGATAACAACCAGCACCTTGAATTACACCGGAAGCAAACCAGTAACCAGCGCAGCTTGCTAAGCTGAGGTGTTACATGGGCATACTGAGGCATGCCCATTACTGCTCACACTGCCGCATTCTGGACATGTTAATGGAAATGTTAATAATTTACATCATTCATGTGCCTTAAAAGTGAGCATATTTGTTTAAAATTAAGAAGTGTATTCTAAGCAGGCTGATAATTTAAATTTTTGTAAACTAGGGCACCCATCTTAATATAAGCAGGACAAATGAATTAGGCCATACGCTACTGGCCTCTTTGAAAACTACTTATTAAATATGAGCTGTGAAAAATACTATTACCATTATTTAAAGAGTCCACTTTAGTTTAAGTGAATAATGGAAGGAAAGCAGTGGCTCCAGTACTTGGTCCAGCATTGATGAAAAATAATTACCTTTTGAAGAGCAGGAATAGGTGTCATCACTCTGTACTCATTCCCCTCCTATTGCAGTTGTTATTATTTGCTGCTTTATTATTTCCAGTGCTTCCTTGATCTTCCTTGTTTCTAGGTGATATTTCTTAATCAGGTATTCTTTGGTCTTGTTCTTCAGCTTCTTTTCCTTCATCTGTTGTAGCTTGCTTGCATCTGATCTTAGCATGTTGATCTTATTTTCCAACCTGATCTTCCATTTTGGTGGTGCACTGTTTGGCTTTTTTTCTTGTTTGTTGATTTTGCATCCAAGGTATTCAGTTATAACTGCAGCTGTGCTGTACATCAGTTGGTTTGTGAGCTGGTGCTTATATTTGCTATTATAGTATTGCCATTGTTTAATACTTGTGCTAGGTGCTTTTTTGTAACAAGCTTCAATGCAGTCAACCTTATTTTGTTGTTTTTGTGATGTTCTAGATGCTCAGTTTTTCTTTGTTTCAGTTCCTCATGTTTTTTAGTTAGAGGACTTTGTTCTTTATTTTGTGTTATAAATTGAAGTTGAACTGCTAGCTTCTGTTCTGTTATTTCTGATTCTGGATGTTGTTCTTTCCAGAAGTGGTGCATTCTTTTCATATATCCTCTTTTCTTTGGACTTGATTTGTAATAGCAGATCATTATTTCTTTGTTTTCAGTCTTTGTATATTTGTGATGGGTAGACAACTTTTCTTCCAGTAGTTCGGCAGCTGCTGGCCCTGGTTGCTCAGCCAACAGTCCTGAGTCCTGTAGCCCATTTGTCACCAGATGTCCAGGAAATAGCACACCTAGTGCCGTCTTGTTGACCTGGGTGACGATCAGTCCGGTATGGGTTTCTGTAAATTACGTCTCACCATATTGTTTATGGGAGAGACGCTCTTCGTTTGGCTCCTCTGATGAGACCGGTCTCGTATGGTAGCTCTCATTCTCCTCAGAGCATGCAAGCCCCACATCCAAGTCAAGGTAGTGCCTCACTGGGGGTTGTTGTTGTTGTTATATTTTTATCCCACCTTTATATATGGGGGGGTCAACTCAAGTGGGTGGGTGAATTTACCTAATACTCTTGCCTCTTATTTTTCCCACAACAACAATCATGTGAAGTGGGTTGGGCTGAGAGAGAGTGACTGGTCCAAAGTTACCCAGCTGGCTTTCATGCCTAAGGGAGACCTAGAACTCACAGCCTCCTGGTTTCTAGGCCAGCACCTTCACCACTACACTAAGCTGGCTCACCTTCAGGTGTGTTTTGCTATTGCAGTTTTAAAATACTCCTTCTCCCCATATGTAACCCCTTAAGGGCTACTGTCCATTTGGCTTATGTGCTTAATTTTGTTACAGGTTAACACCAGTAGTTCTCTAATTACTTCTCAGAGAAAGGAATGTGCCCTCAATTCAGTCAATGTTTGCCATGAGTTCTAATATTGTCTAAAACTACATTTATCAGGAAGTCTAGAGTAGCATTATGGTTATAACTTTTGGCATGCAAATAGAATGTTGCTGGTTGAAAATGTGTAGGCTTTTTCATTACTATTTTTTTTTCCAGGAGCTGGCTACTTTTCTCTGGGCTGCTTGTTCCTTTTTTAAGAAAATAAGTTCAGTCATGCACCATTTCATTGTTTTTCTAGTCACTTGAAGTAGAAGTATAACGTATGAGGATATGTGACAAGACTGCCACCTCTGTAGCTTTGACGTCTGTATAAACCCTGAAGTGGACATTGTTGATTTCCTGTGATTTCTCAACCTGGAGAAAGAGGAGAAATCCTGTACTTGTGCCTATACGAGGCGATTGGCTGAAGCACTGATTACTTCTGAAACAGGCATGGAGGAGGATTGGATTCTTTTCCTGCTCACAGTTCTGATTCTTATGAAGAGGAATTTGGTTCATTATTGGGTGGGGGGAGAGGAAGGACAGCCCTAGCTTTATTTGACAGGGAGGAGGGTTGGATCAAGTTCTTTTAAAACTGCTTAAGGAACTTAAGAAAGATAGCTTTGCTTGCAGCCATGAGTCATATGGATATAGTTAATGTCCCTTGTTAGATTAAACTAAGGCAACATGAAGACATAGAAAACTTTTTGTGAGGTTTGAGCAAACTGTCTGAGTGTATAGATAGCCAGAAGACCAATGGGTGGTGAGATTAGCTGCTGCAGTCATTGGGAAATCTTTGAGAACACAGAATAGTCTTCCAGCTAAATATATGGAAGATTACAATACGGTAAATATGATTTTGCAGTGATACGATGTAATGCCACATACATATTAACAGATGCTCAGAGCCTACAATTATGACATTGAGAAAAATATCAGGGAGCTGTGGGTTAGGTTGTATGACTTATTTACAAAATGGTTACGGTTGAAGCTGAAATACACTGTCTAGTTCCATACAGGTGGGCAAAATCAAGGAAGAAAAAGTTGGGTATCCTTAATGCTAGTCTTAGGGTAGATACAAAATCTTGGGAAACTGCAGGGGGAGTTTCCAATTCTCCTTTATAGTGAATTAAACACAGGTAGTCCTTGACTTAGGACCACAATAGGGACCGGAAATTTCATCGTTAAGCAAGGCATCACATGACTGCCCCCGATTTTATGACTTTTTTGTGGCAGCCGTTAAGCGAGTTTCCATGGTTAAGTGAATCATGTGGTTTTTAAGTGAATCACACAGTTCCCCATTGATTTTGCTTGTTGGAAGCCAGCTGGGAAGGTCCAAATGGCAATCACGTGACCCCAGGACGCTGGAACCATCATAAATTAATGCCGGATGCCAAGTGCTTGAATTTTGATCACGTGACTGTGGGGATGCTGCGACAGTCGTAAGTGCGAGGACTGGTTTTGAATCACTTTTTTCAGCACCGTCATAACTTCAAATGGTTGCTAAACAAATGGTCATAACTCAAGGACTACCTGTAAGGTGGAGTCTCTGAATGATTCACAAGTTTTTGCCATCTAGATTGAGTAGCTGTTTATAAGATAATATAACAATGGACTTGTCTTTTATCTCTTGACAGCCCTTCCCTTTTTCAGCCCCCCCAGAACTCTCAAATATATATTGGAATGATAGTGAGAATAGTCCTTGAACAGTTCTTGCAAATCCCTCCAGGTTGGGTTAGTTTCTGGGTTCAAAAAAAAATGGCCTGACTTGACATACAAAGCAATAGAATTGGTTGAAAACTATATTGCTGCTTGGAAAGATGGAGGAACATGCAAGCAGGTTTCTGAATATGGCATTCAAATTTGCATTTATTTATTTTTTTAAAAAGACCAGGGAAAAGTATGTAGCTCAGACAGAAAAGTTGTAACTAAAAAACTCATAAATACGTTTCTGCTGGGTTTCAAATGAGTAGCCTTCTATTTGCAAGGCAAATAAAACATTGTATTATTATATCATTCCAAGTAAATGTAGGTTTAGAGGGCATTAAAGTCCAACTGGACAGTAAAAAAGGAATTTTCATTTTAAAGCTGCTTGTGCTTGCACGTAGGTGCATTTTGATGCATTAATTTTATATATATAAATTCAATTTTATATGCACACATACACATAAATAAAAGTATATGTGTCTAGTAAGGCCCTCCCATAAGACAAAAAGTATCTGACAATTGCTTTCCTGGAGTAAAAAGGTGGGAGAGCACAGCAACAGCAGAATTGTTCAATGGGAGGATATGGTAGCTGGACTGAATACCTTGCAAGCTGTTGCCAAAGAGTTTCGTCTGAACAGTATTTTCTTAAGCTGGTATGGCTACAGGTTAGTAACAGCTTAAACTCTAAGTGCATATATGTATGCCCTTAGAATACATTACTTGTTCTCAGTCAAACAAAACCAAAATACCTGTACGTAGTGGATTATATCAGTTGTATATTCTGAAAAACTATATATTTGTAAGTCTTTCATTAAGAATTAAAACTGACATCAACATTGTTTGCTTTGTTGACATCAGCAAACTTTTAAGTTTCAATTATTTTAGCTGGAGAGCAGTGAATTTAAATGTTTTCAGTTTCAGCTGAATTATGCGTGATACTTTTCAGTTGAGATTGTATGGAAAGAGAAATTTCAAAAATATATATTTCAAACTTCATCTAAAATCTAGAGCCTAATATTTTGGGAAAAACAACTGGAAATATTTAGTTGCATTGATTTTACCTTGTTGTCATCAATAGTATGACACTATGAATAAATATTGCAATGTTTACCACATGACTTTATGGCTGTTGATATTGCATAAGTGGAAGTAGGGAAGGTAATGGTGTGATTTTTCTTTTTTCTTTCACTATTTTACTGCTTTTATCCTATAGGCTTAAGAAGAAAATATTGCTAGGGCTGTAGTAACAACTTTTCTCAAGCAAATTACAAATATAGATGGAAGGAAGTTACTGTAAAGAACTTTTCAGTTGTGTTCAAATATGCCGTAATATGATTTTGGGATGATTCTGGTAGAGTTCCTCAGTCCTTTGGAGGATACTTTCAGTTGACAGGTCTCTACTAGAAATAGTGTCATGTGAGTGAAATTCCTCTGTGGGTAGGATCTGATTGCCAGAGCAACAATTAGGATCAAGACTATTATCTCTATAGCCTTGCAATACATAATATGCTACCATATAATGCTACAATAAATATATGCTACAACTCTCAGCTTTAGAATGCTTTGCCAGCAATAGAAGCTTAGTAACTATTCAATGAACCTTAATATAGGGCAGAAAAAGTTGGTAATAGCATTATCCTTTATTCCCCCAAAATTAAGTTTCAGTACAGGTTGTTGTGACTTTTTTTTTTTTTGTATTAGATCATCAGTGCTAATAACGTCTGGATTGTGTCAGTGTATACTCCCAACACTGATGAAGGGGATAAGGAATCATCTTGCTGCAGTGCATAGATAAATTTTGAATTGTTTGTTTTATTGAAAGTCCATAATTTACGAAAAATAGTGAATTTATACTTCAGATAACTTCTAATAACCATGGTGGTTATAGTATATTTGAATAATGCTTTTAATAATAGTGAAAATCTAACCAATATTTTGGTCACACAGGCAAAACATCCTATTGCATGTGTGGCCATCTTTGTGAATGATGGTAATAGCCTATTATTACCTGCATGATTATCAGCTGTTGCATTCCAGATTTGTACCTAGAATACTGTCATTCTTCTTGGATAACCTTTTTCAAGGTTTTCAGAATTGAGAACAAATAATATTTTATGCAGCACCTTGTTTTCAGTTTATCTTCTGTATTTGAAGAAGCCACATAAACATATGTTAAGGACTGTAGATACTAAATTGCCAAGCTTGGCACCTGCTGGAACTAAAATGCCAGTGCAAAACATGTGCTTAATTTAACAGTCCATAACCCTGCTTTTGAATATTGAAATCCTTACGCCAAGGAAAGCTCCGAAGAAATCATACCAATGAAATATATATGACTTTTAGAAATATACATGTTTATTGGCTTATATTAATTCAATAGAATGTATGAAATATGAAATGCAAAATTGGTGATTTTTTTTCTAATAAGTGTACTTTGGTGGGTAGTTCAAAAAATCTAAAAAAGATTGGGGGGAGAAAATGTTGTACTCTGTATGAGTAGTATCACAAATCTGAAATGTAGGTGAGCATTGTAATTTAATCCTATTCAGTTCTGTCAAATATAATGGTGTGGACATTTCTTCATGTCTATTACAGATGTTTCCATATTATATCACAATACTTAACTGTATGATGTACTATAAAGCTAAAATGTATGCCTTTTAAATATTTGGGCTAATACAAATCTCAGGCTCCCTTTAAAAATGAAAACTATAGAAGAGCAAGACAATTCCTTTTCATTTTAGTGTGGTTAATAAGTAACATTGGTAGACACTTCCTCCCAGCGTGCTAGTTTTCAAAGCTGCCTTTATCAAGTCCATTTCAAATAAAAAGTAAATCTAGTTATCATAATTCAGACTGAGTAACGGAGAATCAATCATTTAAAGAAATTAATTATCTAATTTAACAAAAGCAAACCATCATGTATAACTGAGTAACTTTGTGTGCACTTATAAAGGTTAGTGAACCTTTGTTTATTGGGAGGGTTTGGGGGCTATTAGGCCTCCAAGGGGTACAGAATATTTAAATACATGGTAAAACACAGTGCCATAATTAAATAAAATGACTGTCTTGGGGGTTCTCTAATGTTGCCTAGTGGATCTAACTGGATAGATTAAAGTTAATCTGCATTTTCTAAATTTAGAATAATCATTACAGGCAGTCCTTGCTTAATGACCTAATTGGGACAGAAGACTCTGTTGTTAAATGACACGCTCGTAAATTAAAAAAAACACATCATTGTGCCACTTACCAATGGCAGTTCCAGCAGTCTTGATGTTGTCGTTAAGAGAGGACCACATTGGTCATTAAGTGTGGTCCTCATGTGACCGCGACTTGCAACTTCCTGCT
>NW_028277075.1:20907500-21025000 GCF_059951505.1 Python bivittatus | reverse complement strand
TGTTGGAAAGGAAGCCAAATGAAACTACTATTCCTGTATTACTCAAGTAAAATCAATCAATCATTAAATAAAGAGTAATTTCTAATATGCTTATATTTCTATAAATGGAGATAAGGAGATTGATTATGAAGTTCTCCATTTTGACTTAAACTTCAACTCTAAACTTAAATTTAGAAATCTGAAGTTTGGAAGACTCTCATTAACTTTCATTAGAAATCAGCAAATACCCCTCCCTCCCTTACTCTCTCAAAGCTGGATGGAATTTATAGGTAAAATAGCCCATATAAGGAGATAAAATCTGCCAAATTTCCAAAAAATAAGCTTTTGTACTAGGTGCCTTTAACCATTTTTTAGAAGAATTGATTGAAGAACCGAAGAAAATAGAGGCAGTACTAGCTAAATAACTAGATAATTTTAAAAGGGAGGTACAATGTTTTTGTGGAAGGGGCTTCTTGAAATTTGGGCAAAGGGAACAGATTTGCTGTCCTCCCTTCTAAGTTTGTTTTCGTGAAAATGCTATACACAATACCATTGGTTCAGCAAAAATGTCAGAAGGTTAGGATCAGGGGCTCATAGCTAGTGGATCACGTGTGCTTTCAGCCCCAATTTTAGGTAGATATTTTCTGACTGACATACAGTAAATGTAAGGTAAAGTCTTTTTTCAATCAAGCTCAACTCCAGGTGACTACATGGACATATCAGTGCTGTTTTTTAACAGCAGTATGGAAATGGCTTGCCACTGCCTTCTTCCTGGATGCTTGTTTGATTTCCCATTCTCACCTACAGCCCTGGAATCCCTTGATGATGGTATCCAATTCAAGTATTAACTGAGTCTGACCTTGCTTAGTTTTTAAACCCAAAGGTCAGCTAGGTGTAGGCATCAGCATGTAAAAATTTCTTACAAAAATCCAATTAAATTTCTCATCATTACAAAACCAAGATGTCCTGAATTTATCTTTACAACTCTAAAAATATATATAAATATTTGCCAAACACAGCCACATTCTTTCATTTCTTAGCAGATAACGTGGAACCATCTATAACCCAAATCCTAGTTACAATAGTGGATATGCCCAGATTTTGACATAAAATCCAAACGTCCTGCCTGGCAAGCATTGTAATAACAGAATGATCAGTGCTGCACTAATACCGCTATAAAAGGGACAGTGTGGGAATACATATCCATCCCTATGTCTCACAAGGACAGAGAAGTTGAGTAAATGGAATATTATGCTGTCTATCCATCAGTAGTGCTGGAGGAAGGATTTTATTATGAAGGCTGCACAGTGTTTCAACACTGCATTACAAGTCAGATAGGAGGTAGGTGTGAAGCTGTTTTGAGTCCCCTCCTTATAAATAGCTAGACATAATCCTTTATCTTGTAAATTCATATCCCAAATTAATAATTTAATTTTTGATATTAAGCCAATATGATGACAAAATTGAAGGAAAAGACTAAGAATGAAGCTATTTCTCCAGTTTCTGCTTCTCAAAAAAATTATATATGACTACCAGAATCAGTGGAGCTAAATCTACTAGTGCAAATATACAAAAACAAAGCAAGACTCCACAGAAGCAAGCCTTTCCTTCAGGTGTGATGACAAATTTGGAACACATCATGAGAATGATTGAAGGAATTTGGGCTGTTCAGTTCATGTGCTCTTCAGGAACAAATTTGCAATTTATGTAACATTCTCAAAAACTTTTAAGATAGCCTCTGGTACAGGAAAATCTACAGATGGTAGAATATGCTTTGTGCCTTCCCAGATGCCAAAGCTTGGAAAACAAGCCATATATGGATCAGAGGGCATGGATCAGAGGGACTTTGAGTAGTGAGTCGTTTAAATTAAAAAAAAAAAAAATAGAACTGATAAAATGTTGCAGATGCCTAATTGATCATGTGCCATCAAATTGATGTTGACTGTTAGTGTTCACATAGATAGACATTCTCCAGGATGATGCAAATTCCTGATTATTCCCACATTCTACCATCCCTACATGCAGCCCCATTCTTCCAAGCTAACTTCCATTCACCAGCCACCAACTTTCCACATTACTGAAAGTCCCCAGATGTAGATTTCCATGCAATAGTAATATATAGCCACACATTAGGGAGAATAGCTGACACTAAACAATTATAATGCTTATAAATAAACTATGAGGAATTAAATCATTACACTCTACCCGAGGGCCTGCTAAAAAAGCCATGCTTTCAGAACTATATGAAAACCCAACAAGATTGGGGTCATATGAACCTCAGGTGCAGCTATGAGAAGTTTTATCCCCTTTTGCAGAAGGAGCAACTAAGTGAAGAAGAAAATCTCCAGTGCTGATTTGTTTAGTATTCTTTCAAAATAAATAGAAATTGGAAGCCTTGCTGGAGTAGAACATAAAGACTAGAAGAACAGAACATCTTGATATTAAATCAAGAAATAAAAATTCCTACCTTTAATTCAAGATTTGTTAAGGTAGCAACAAGAACATAAAAATATAAGTAGCACCCTGCGGATTGAACCCCTGGCCCATCTAGTCCAGCAGTCTGTTCTCACAATGGCCAAGCAACAGCACAAAGAAGCCCATTATTCTCCCAGCAGAACAAGCCAGGATTCTTAGTTTCCATGCAGTGCTAAAGAAATCAGAGCTAGACATTTCCTGTTTAGTTGCTTGCACTGAGGAAAGATATGAAACAGGAGTTATTAGTCAGCATTCTGTAACATAATGTTTATTACTAATAAGCCAGAATTTGCAGATATTGTGGGGTAGTTTATGTGTATAATAACCCATGTTTTTCTTGAACTTGGGACAGTGTTATTTTTAATGGTGACTGCAGTACCTCCACCCTGTGTAGATTAATAAAGCTTAGTTTTCTTGGTTCCTAAATCTCAGATGTGATGTATTTATAAAAAAGCCACAGATTATGAAAAAATCACATTTATAATGTCAAAATCTATTTTTTCATTAAGTTCAGTTTCTATATATTTTTAAACCACAAAATTGAAGATTGTGCCAAATTTGTACAGTATATTTCTCTTTAAGACTCTTATTTAAGTCTTTAATTACTAAAAGACAAGACAAAATACTGGATGAGCTGTGACTGAGGCTTAATTTTTGTAAGGGTGAACTGTAGTGTGGGTGCGTGTGTATATGTGAATTCATTGATGCTACAGTACTGGAGGAAAGGCAGATTAATCCTTTTTCCTTAATGCTATTTCCTCCAGTTTAATTTTCCAGGTTCTTATGTATCCTATGTGAGTGTGTATGCATGTGTGAAAAATTAAAAAAACAAAAGCAGTGTCAGTTTTCTCACAATCAAGTTTGTCAGGAATCAGGTATCTTCAATATGTACTAGGAATTTGATCTACTTGCACATTACTTGGAAAAAATATATATATAATTTTTCGTTATCTACTTTGTGATCAAACTAAACTAACAAATACAAAAATAATTGAATTTGAAAATGAATGGGACATGTGTTTGTTACCTGTGATATTTTAATTTCCCCCTTCCTATTAAAATGATTAGATTTTATATTTGCTATTTATAGACTGTGACTATATTAAATGTAAAGGTCTGTTATGTGTATGTTGTTGCTAGATATATCCAACATACATTGGTGTTTTAATATATGAGGATCCATTTTCCATGTAACATCTCAAACATTCAGATTCAGTGATATAGTTGCTGTCTTTTCTTCCATTGGCTTTAAGCAAATTTTGAGTAACTATGTACTTCCTAAATCAGAACAATAACTTATTTAAAGTAAAAAGGTTTAAATTAAACCTGCAAAAAAAGTGTCAGTTATCCAACTTAACCCTTCACATTCTGGCATTTTCCAGACTGCCAGCCAAATGAACACTTTAGGAGGAGGTGTTTAAATATGTCTGCAGCACCCAGAGAGTTAATCCACCCCATTGTGCATAGGTGTTGGAGCTCTTATGGTATGTAAGCTCATAAAAAATTCAGAGTTATTTTGTATTCTCCTTTAATATATACATTTTCCCAATACACACCTTCTGAAAATTTAGTTCTCTTATTGGTGTTATGAGATATGCATATATGAACGGTTGCTAATGAAAGGGGATTGGGACACATGTGGAGTCACCAACCTCTGCAATATCCCTCTATTAATCTGGCTCTTGGTTACCTTAATAGTAATATATTAAGTAATTATATATTAAGCATTACAAATATTACAGTTTTTAGGAAACTGAAATCCTAGAAATTGAGTCGCTACAGATGAGATGGCCAAATTGGGAAAGAGGCATTATTTCATAATTAAAATTAAATAACTAAAGCAAGCTAGGTAGCCTTATTTAGGCTCAAAGATTATAGGCATCCCTAAGAGATGTACTTTTTCACCTAAAGTTATCAATAAGCAGATGTGCTTTAATTGCATCTGGACTTGGAAAGGATCACTTGTAAGATTCTAAATCAAATAATGACTTACAGTCTGTGTGTCCCTAATTTAAAATTCTTCTGCTAAGCCAGCACAGGCAATCCACTTTTACAGGTGCTAAAACCATACACTTAAGTAGTGACATCTATCAGCCACTTAAAAAAAAAAAAAAAAAGGTGGTCTAAAGGTGTTTGTCTGGGCCGGGAACCTAAAGAGACCATTTACAGCTACTACTAATCAGGCCCTCATGCTGGAGAGAAGCAAGGCTAATCAGACTTGTTGTCCCTACAAGAAAACTGTTGTAATTGCTCCACCCAGTACTTGCAGCTTGGCAGTTACTGCATGGCTGCTGGTCAGTGGAATACTTTTAGGTCACATCTATTACTGGGAGTAATTCTTTTTTTTCTTTTTAGATTTTTTTTTATCCTGCCTTTATTATTTTTATAAATAACTCAAGGTGGAGAACATACCTAATACTCCTTCCTCCTCCTATTTTTCCCACAACAACAACCCTGTGAGGTGAGTTGGGCTGAGAGAGAGTGACTGGCCCAAAGTCACCCAGCCGGCTTTCATGCCTAAGGCGTGGGATTGCCAATATTGTGAAGCTGGTAGGGCTACACCTTCATAGATCTATGCCTTTTGTGCCTCTAATGTTCATAAATTGTGAATACACCCATATATATATATAACAAATGCTTAATATTTAAATGTATTTATTGAAAAAAATTATGTGATATCCATTGTAATAATTTCAGAACAGTTGAAGAATGGCCTCTTACATTATATTTTGGTAGTAATATCAACAACTTTAGGTGCACTGTAGTTGGTTTTATTTCCCTAAGAAGACACTGTTGGACATTATATTTTAAGTATAATACTTTATAGCAGAAGCGTTTTTTCCTGCATTACAAAGCTTAAGCAGTTTATTTCAGGTTTGCAGCATATGCTTTCATATGCTTTCAGTTACATGTACTGTTTATTATGCTTTCAGACAATAGAAAGGTTCACCCTTATCTCAGTAACAGAAGGCCAAAAATATATACCCTATCCATCCATCCATCCATCCATCCATCCATCCATACACACACACACACACACACACACACACAGATTGTTATATATTGTACTATTAAGCAAAATCTTACATCTATAAATATTTTTTACAAAACATCAAAATAAAGTGCTTTGAAAATTGAATACACATATTTGATTTCGGGTACTATTGTTTTTCTAAAAGTGGCTTCAGATGTTCTTACATGCCATTTTTAGATGGGTAAATTTTTGTATCTCAGTAATAAAACCTTAAAATTGAAGCTTCTGATGAGAATGTTATTAGACCACTAGTAATACTGCTGTACTAGATAATATTGCAAGATAGCTATTATATATAGAAGGTAATGCAATTAACTACATGTTTAACCATCCTTTCAATTATAAACTAGTCTTTATTAAAATATTCCATTATTTGATTTTGTAGTGCAGTGTTCTTCAGTCAGACACTTTTAATTCAGAAGTTTCCCTGGCTTGGAGTTCATTGATTTTCAGTGACAGGTAGTCCTCGACTTAGGACCACAATTGGGATTGGAACTTCCATCGCTAAGTAAGTTCGCCCAATTCTATGACCTTTTTGCCGCAGTCATTGAACGAATCACTGTGGTCATTAAGTGAATCATGTGGTCATTAAGTAAATCCAGCTTCCTGCATTGACTTAGTTAGTTGGAAGCCCCCTGGGAAGGTTGCAAATGGCAATCACGTGACCCCGGGACGCTGCAACTGTCATAAATACATGCTATTGCCAAGCGCCCGAAATTCAATCATGCGACTGTGGGGACACTGCGATGGTCATAAGTGTGAGGACTAGTCGTAAGTCACTTTTTTCAGCACCATTGTAACTTCGAATGGTCATTAGTCGAGGTCTACCTGTATCTGGAAATCTGGAGCATTTCACATTGGGGAAGCCTGCTCTAGTAATTATAAGAGAGGTCCAAAAAAGTTTTTCTTTAATTTTAAAATAAAATAAAATAAAAAAAAATGTATTTCTTTTTAGCTACTGATGATATACATTTTTAATGGAACTATCCAAGTATAATTATTAAATATTATGGATTTTGAAAGTGCATATGACTACTTTGTATTGGAATAATAATGCCAAAGTGTCAGGCATCAAATATGTTTGCAAAACACTAAGCTGAAGTAGGTAGCTATCAAGAGGTCATTGTTAATAGCCGTACTGAGCACAAGGCCTATTTGCAGGAATATCCATAGGGAGGGGTCAAAAAAAGTCAAGATGGCACACAGTGTTCTCTCTGACACACCATGTGTGGAAAAAAATAGTTTTGCCCAGCTGTACTCAAATCAACTACAAATTTGTGTGCCACAATACAAGTATATGAGTAAATTGCAACTATATGTAATAGTGACATGCTAAAATGTTGACATATTTCTTAGTTAAATTTTAGAAACTAGAAAGTATAATAATCACATAAACTCTTAAAAAGTATGTCTTTGAGTCATTTTTGACTCCTGGCAAGTGCCCTCTGCAGTTTTTTTGGCAGTATTTTTTGTAAGTGGGATAGGTCAGGTGGAAATTGAAGTCTAAAACACCTGGAGGGCTTAAGGTTGCCTACCCTTGCTATATAACAGCCTGGCTACCAAAAATATATCAAGTTTGTGCTAAAGTGTTGCATAACAAGCAGAGATAGGAACATTTTTGTACTAGAATTTCACTTAAACAAAGTGTAATGAAGCATGATAAGCCACAGGAACTAAGTAATGTTTCCATTTTACCTCTTATTCCCTGCCTTACTTGTATTACCTTGTTCATGGTCAGGCTCTGAGTTTCTTCTACTGTATTTAAAAGAAAATGTAGTTCTGAATCAATATGAGTTATATTTAAATAGGCAGCATTAGACTCTGGTAACATACAGTTTCTAAAATACTTCAAAAATATATGTACTTTATACATTCTGAAATGTTATTAGGTTAAATTTTCTAAAGAATTTCTTAACTCTAACATTTGAAGACATTCTGCACAAAGCTTTATGGATTTTAGTAATCTGATCTCTGTGACTTCCTCCTTTTGGTCTTTCTCTCTCTTTCTTCGTGTTGCAGCAAGAATAATGATAGTATCTGTCACATTCTTTGGATGACTTAAGATAGCTGTGTTCTGAGTTGGGGGCTGAAAATTAGGAACTCTGCTTCTAGAAATGTGACACTGGGGGGGTGAACTATACTTTAAAAACCTTTAGCATTAGATAGTGCACTGCAAACAGTTGAATTTGAAAGCTTAAGTAGGCCTTTGTCTTCACTATTTTTAATAATATCTTAGAATTAGCTAGGGTTAAGGGCAGTTCTCTGAAATGAATTATTGGAATCCCCAGGTGAGTTAATTATGAGATATTGTGAAGAACTTTAGAACATCAACTATATCTTTACTTGTGCACTTTACAGAGATATTGGTGCTTTAGTAAATTTAAGTTATTATTTCATAAACTAAGCAAATAGCAATTTTTTTTTAAAGCATTTTATTTTTCAATTACTTTTCCCTGCTCTGTATAACTAGATTTAATCTTTTGGCAATTTCTTTGTGTATTTGGAATAAAACTATATTATGGGAAAAATAATTAATCAAAGATGGTACTAAAAGGAAGTTTTTTCACAATATGTTGGTGTGTCTTGTTAGGATATGCCCACAGTAAACATATAGAAGAGATATAGAAATAAATATAGATATAGAATGTATTTTTCAGAGTAATTCCTCATGTATTAGATTTCAATATTAATGCCTAATAACTAAAAAAAACCCTGAATCATTACATATTAATTGCATAATATTAAATAAATGTGAAAAGTGTGTTTCAGCAACATTATTAAACAGTTGATGATGACTAGTTAACTAAAGTATTAACCATACTATTAACTAACTTGCAAGTAACAGAAAAATAGTTCTGTATTTACATATGTGTCCATCTGTCTGCTTTTATAGTTTTTGTCTTCAGTCAGTGGGTGAATTGGTTTTAATCCAAACAGCAGCCTGATTTTTCCCCCAAACATGTACTTTCTTTTTTCTTGTTTATTGGTAGGGAGGAGGGATTTTCTTGACAATAGCTAGGTCTTAATAGGTTTTTTAAGAAATTTCATCTCTATGACCACATTAGATATAGTGTGAGTGGCAGAAAAATCTCCATGGATAATTCTGAGTTAGTAGATTGTTACCATCTCAGTGTTGCTGAAATCTCTAATCTCTGGTCAGCACGAAGCAGCAGTGGATACAATCCTGTTGCCTGATGCAGCATGAATGAAAATGCTTTCTGTCAGAAACATGTGGTCTCTTCAGTCCAGAGCCTGTGTAAATCCTGTGTAAATAGAAGAAGGCTAACAAAGGATGGGCCCCTGCAGCTCAGAGCATTTGGAGCCATTTGGGGGCTGAATTTGCTAAATGCTGCTTATACCGCCTGAAAAGTTGAAGAGAAAGGAGTTTAAATTCTCTTCTTTTTTCTCTTTCTACTCATACCCTGGGGGGAGGGTGTTCAAGGCCAGAAAAAGTTGAGGTAAAACTATGAAGACTGTTTTTCAGTGCTCTTTTGAGTGTGGTAAAGGTGGCCTGGGTCACTGTCCCTTCTCTAATATCGGAAAACCCATACAGTTTGTAAATGTTGCATGTGAACTATTTCATTTTCCCTTCAGTCTATGAACTACACAGCAGAAAACAGAATTAAGTCCCCCCCCCCCATTGAACACATATAGATAGTGTAGCATAGCTGGTTAGTAAAAGAGCCCAATCATTAGCAGATTTGTTTGATCTTCTGTAATAGAACTTTACAGAGGGAAAGTACCTGTTAAGAACATAGATAAGACAAAAATGGGAATCTAGAACTTAATGCTAATACCTCATAATCTTCTGCAAGGAAAATTATTGCACAAATATATGCTCATATTTTCAGATGACCTTTCTTAGCCATAGGCATAGTTCACTGAGGTCTATAGGAAAATGGAAAAACAGATATCCAATAGACCCTGAGGTTTTTTGTTTTTGTTTTGTCTAAGCAGTATAAATTGCAACATGTTTTGAACAATTATTCTTAATTAGAGTATTTAAGGAAAAAATAACTCACACTGTAGTATGTTAACTGATAATTTATTTAATAAGCTACTTCTGTAATTGATGTAACTCTTGGAGTGGTGATATTGAATAGTATCGTGGATGACAGTCCATGTCTTAGAGTATACTGTTCTGGGCTTTTTAATGAAATGAGTTCGTTAAATCCACCTAATGTAACCCAGTTTCATTTCTTTTATTTCCATAGTTTAAGCACACAGGCATGTAGAAAGTCTGCTGATGGAATGAACACTGAAAGACTTTTAGAATGGTGTATGGAAATAATACCATTACATCTTGTTTCTTCTTAATTCTGCCCTGATAATGAAGTACTGCTGCATTTGGTGAAAATGACTGTGACATAGCAGCACTGGCTGCAGTTTTATATGAGACTGCTGGCCTCTGGCAGCTCATAATAGCAACTGTTATGACATTGTGCTGGAACAAAAGTTGTTATGCTCCCATTATAACATTTATTATCTAGGATATCCACACCCAGAATCAAGTGTAAGGCTACAAAACATGAGCCTGTTATTTCTTGTTGCAAATAGAAAAAGGAATAGCAAAATTTCACATATTATTATGAAATACGTATTTTGCAGCAGTATCCTATTCCAAAGATGGATTATTTCCTTGTTCATTTCCTGAAATAAACAATCCAAAAAGGACATTAAGTTACAAATGTTACTGGTGGTGTAGGCCATTGCTGCCATACCCCTAAACATTATAATGTCCCTTGTGTAGTTTGTATAATTAGCACAATTTAATAGAAGTAGCCATTACTGTAATTTAAACTTATATACAATGTATGAATGAGGCTCTAAACATAAAAACATAAGTGTAATGTTTCTTGATGTGGGAACATTAATTGTCTCTTCCGTAACCTGTAGCATTTAGAGATCCTAGGAATCAGTGTCGACTGTGGAAATTTTTCAAATGCTTTTGGGAAAATGACTGAAAATTAATTCCCAGTTCATAAAGTCCCTCTTAGAATTATTTTATGAATGGCAGTGACTACAGTACTGTTTATCCTGAAAAGATTATAGGTCTAAATAATATGCTAAATAAAATGCTCATCTAAATAATTAACACTCTGTTCCTTTTTGTATCTATTCAAAAGTAAGTTCCAGTGGATTTAAATACTTTTTAAAGTCTTCATCAAGTTGAGCTTGACTCCTGGTAACTTCATGGACATATCCATGTAATTTTCTTGACAACAACAGGAAAGTGTTCTGCCATAGCTTTCCTCTGGTATGCTTTTTTTTTTAAAAAAAAAACTTCCTAGTCTAGTTTGCATAGGATTGATGCAATTTATTTGCCTTTTATTTCAAAAGCTATGCTTCTGCAATAAAGATATGAACCTGTTTTCTTCCTTTTCCTTAACTCTTTAAACAAACTGCATTATGTTTAAAATAATGTGTTCATGTAACTACAAACAAATGCCTGTGGTTTCTTCAGTTCTGTGTAAAGTGTGGATAGCAGCTGGAAACAAGGGTACATGGAAATGATGAAAGACTGATTATAAGGTTGAAATGCAGTTTTTTTGAATTGCAGTTAATATTATCTTCCCAAGAGTGTTGGACAGAAGTAGTACTTGTTCAGAGTTCAGATATGTGTTGTTGTTATTGTTACAATATTATTTGTCACCTTTTCTCTTCATCCCTGGAATTCTAATCTATTTTAAGATACTGTATGGTTACTTCTATTAGTATAATAGACTACCAATTCAGTAGAATCATTTGCTGAAATCTGTGTCACAGTCTAATTCAAAACTACTCATAGACCAGAAGCGGAGAGTCACTTGACACTTTTCTTTTACCCACTTTGGGTATACTTTACTATACTTTGTATACTAAAGTGGTATACAAAATATGCACACATAATTTACTAAATTTAAAAAGGCTACATTTACCATGTATCAGAACTTGTAATCCTTTAAGATTTTTTTTAAAAAAAATTAGTTATGTCAGTGTAATTACATTGTTTCTTCTACCAAATATGTAAGTAAATATAAATTAAGAGAACAATTATTTAGAAATCGCCAACTATATTGGGTGAAGAAGAGCTTTAAACTGTTTACAGCTTTCTTGGAACATCAGAGGCAATTAGAACTAAGGTCTTTAAGAAAAGGAATATGATGTGAAACTGTCTTTTTATATTATACTAGACCTGTGACCCGTTGGGTCATTGTTTGAGAGAAAGGTAGTGACCATACTTTTTTTATCCCAGTGCTGGACGGTCCTGTGATCATCTAAGCACAGTATATATCATAAATAGAAAAATAATTATAGTGGCAAACGGACTTCAATAATAAATCAATATTTACTTACTTAAACAGATAAACACAATGATCACAGGTGGGCAAAAAAGCAGTGGGAGTGGGAGCAACTTCTGACTTCCTGTCGGCTTCCCCATTGACTTTGTTTGTGGGAAGCTGGCAGGGAGCATTGGAAATCATGTTCACGTGATTGCAGGGATTCTGCAATGGCCACAACTTTGCAAATAAAACTGGTCTGAACATTGTGGAAATTTCAATTCCACAGGAGTAACAGGTCCCAGATTCTTTACACATTCTTTAAATTAGCGGATTTTAGGTACCTTGATTCAAAAATTGTTGTGGTATAATGCACCATTTGTGCTAGCTTGAGGGTACAAAGAGATAAACAGATAAACACAATGACAGTTTTAGTAGTATATAGATAGATACTCTCTTTGAAAACCAAATGAAACAGTTAGAGAACCAACGGGAGATAGTGCTGCCAGGAACAGCATTAAATATAACTGTTCTATACTGTCCCTGGGGGGAAGTACACTGTATAACACAACAGTGGTTGAGATCTAGGGGACGTTGACAGCATTGTGTGTTGCTGCTGGGAAGGTAGTGATTCAAAATAAGAAACATGAAATGCAGTATAGAGGGAAACCTTCTGGGGGCATGGATCATCCACTCCTAGAAGATTTCTGAGGTCTGTGTTGAAAGTATATGAATGTCTTTGTAGAAATGAAAGTTCTCTCTCACACACGCAATTGCATGTGCACACATGTGTGTGCATGCACACATACATAAACTCATAAACCTCTCCTGTTTGGGGAATGCTTTTTAATCAGTGCCTTTGGAGATTCATGTTCTTAGTACTACATTTTTTCCAGTGGATTTTTTTTTTTTAAATTAGGAGTGAGAAGTGTATAATGTACAGAACTAACCTGTTTTACAACATTTTGTAAACCTTTTTAGGTTTAGAACTTTGTATATGCAGAGATAATATTCAGCAGCTCAGAGAGACACAGACATAAATACTATGTAGTTCAAAAGGCAGTGAGTGTCAGGCATAAGATTTTTAACCTTCCTGGTATGCAGTAAAGAGACACGGTTAAGCAAGCATTCAGTTTGTAATTATTTCCCTGTATCAAACAGTGAATACCTCAGGTTTTTGTTTCATTGCTTTTTTTTTTTTGCCTCTGGTTAGTAAGGAAAGTTTGCTTAGGGATAATAGGATTTATTGAAAGAGGTATATGCCTTTTTCATAATATTTTACAGTTCATCAACTTTGGTTTTGATGCAGACTAAATTCTACTTTTGAACTTGTTATAAGGTATAGCTCCATTGATTAATTCTAATTTTTAATGAAGTCTAAAATCAAAGTGTTCCGATAAATATTTCTTCATTTATAATGCAGCTGTCAGATTTAAGCTTTACAAGTAATTTAAAGTGTGACTATCACTATTAAAAATCAGTTATTGACGACTTGCAGAATTTTAATTGGCGTTTTGTTTCCAATATCTAATTTTGTTCTTCAATAATTATTTTTGTGTATGTTGAGTGAGAGTCATTACTGGCAATTAATTTCTAATGATTTACAGTGTAGAAAAGTAAACTTCAGTCAAAGTTTAACTGGAGGAATCTGAATCAGACTGTGTAATCACCTCTTCATAAGAATTTTAAAATTAAAGTACAATCCTGATGGTTTTGAAGATCCAAATTATGCTGTACATAGAAAACACCACCAAAAACTCCCTGAACGCACACATACATAACCATTGGCCTAGAGGAAAACTGTGTGTGTTCATTCTCATAATTTTGTGTTTTTGTGCCTGTCTGACAAAAGGAGACAGGTTGAAGGAAGTATTTTCTATCTGTAGCCATTATCTGCATGCATACATAGATTTTAGAGAAGACAAAGATATCTTTATCTAGACAATGGATAGGCCTACTGATTTCAAACTTGCACTTTTGCCTTAGATTGTATTTGCCCCACCATCTCTGGGTACTGTTTTTCAAAATTGCCTGAGGCTACAGTACAGCACCTCAGATCCCCAAGGCCCATTGCCTGGCTCCTAATAGCCACTCTCCATCTGTGTCATATGAACAGCTGATGAGATAGCTCCAGTCTCTGTATTTTGGGAGCACATCCACCCAGGTTAAAATGCTGGGGTTGCCAAGGAGCAGTCAGAAGCCATTAATGTTGTGAAAATTTGCCTTGCAGCAGTTTCTTGGCATAGTGGAATTGGTATGACTGTAAAAGGATTTATGCTTATGGACGCATAGATGTAGGATGGTGGGCTACTAGGAAAAAAATCTTCTAAAATAGCATTTTTCCGAAGTAGATAGCTCAAGATGGTCTGATGTCTTTTCCTTGGATTGCTCTTCAACCTTTCTATTTACCTTTTATTTGCCATAAGTCAAAAAAGAAAAAAAAACTAAAAAAGAGAAAAGTGAGTCCCCTTTGGCAGATGGAAGGGAACTACTCAGCCTTGGGGCAGGGTGTTTGTAATGAAATGGCCTGTCATTCTGTAAATAGTGAGGACCATCTTTTCTATGTGATGGAAGGTATCACATTGCAGTGAAAATGGAAATGTCAATAAAATTAATCTTCCAGCTCTTTGCTCAGGATTTTTTGTTTCTCTTCTTAAAAAGGGTTAGGTGGTTGCAACCGTTGTGCATGTGTGTGTGTATGTTTGTGCTTAAGACATACCAAATAAAAGGTGTGTGGGTAGTACAGATAAAGGAGAAATAAAAATTAAAGTTTTGAGATAAACAGTCTATGTAACTGTAATGTGTTTATTTTAGCAGCACTAAAGAAATAGAAGGGGCTATAGGAATTAGTTTGTGGGTCTATAGCATTCCTCAGGAAGCTATGAAGCGTCTGACTCAGGCTACATTGAGCACAGAGTTTATTGTTTTAGGCTTTCTTGGACAAGGTTTTTACTTAGCATGGGATTTATGGCATTTACTGCTAATGAATGTCTATTCTTAAATTACAAAAACCACCGTCTCAGTGCAATTCCCAGATGTCCTTCCAGGACCTCAGCTTCTTAAACACCAGCAGGGAGCATAAACTCTCCACTTCTCTGTTTTCCTCTTTCGTGTGGCTCCGGGCTAATGATGTGTAAGGAAAACACAGCAATCTATAAAGTCTCAGTGCTGTCCCAGTATTCTTCATTTATTTTGCATTTGATTATGCCACAAGTCGGATCTTGTTTCTTTCCTTTTTTTAAGAGTTATTAGTTCAAATATTAATGTAGGAATATGGCATATATTGCTGCTCTTGATTGATGCCTTCCCAAAAACAGGAAGACGTGCTCGTATGAATTTTAAGAAAGTAGGGGTCCTGCAATGCCTTGCCAGAAGAGTTTTTCAGATACATAATTTAGATGCCCTCCAGGCACGCTTTCAAGGCATTTTTGCTGGAGGGCAAGAAAAAATAACTATGACTGTTAAAAGTAAATGATTTTTTGCTAATGCACAATTAATGCCAGGAAAAACCACTGAAGAGAAAGATGTTGATGGAAAGTTCTGATTAAGTGAGCACCCTACCTTGATGTACATCTTTTTTTTTTTTTTAAGAAATAAGATAATGATCATTGATGCAGACACAAAGGTTTTCATGTCTTGCAAAAATTGTTCAGGATCATGCTAGATATGTTTGTGTTTGTGGACTTGTGTGTATAAGCTTACATGCATACATGCTTTATAGGAAAATGAGAGCAGATAGGGAAGGGATGAGCTGATAATATGTTACATCCATCGAACAGTGAAACATTCAGTATGCAGAGGGTTCAAAATACATAGACCGCAGAACATTTAACTTGATGGTTGCAAGGAATGCATTTATAGTAAATAGGTTTTCTTGTAGTAGATTTTCTCACGTTGCATCCTATGACTGACGAAAGAGATATTGCACCATGTGAAATACACATATATACACAAAATGGTTTGTGCATGTGTGCAGCATAAAATTAATATTTGGATGGACAGCAATTTCTAACTTTTTGTATCTGTATCAACAATCATATTAATAAGACATTAAAGATACTAGATACCTTCATATATGAATGATAGTTCAATAGTTGAAGCAATAAATGATTCAGTAGTTAATCTGATTAATCAGATGGATTTACAATGGTTGTTTATTATCTCTTGTCCCACTTTTTTTCTTTTAGGGGATGGTTTAGACAACAGTGTAGCTTCTCCTGGCACAGGTGACGATGATGACCCAGACAAGGATAAAAAGCGTCAAAAGAAAAGAGGAATTTTCCCCAAAGTAGCAACAAATATCATGAGAGCGTGGCTTTTCCAACATCTCACAGTAAGTGGATTTTTTAAAGAATTATTTTGAACAAATCTCTTTATATTTAATATTCTTTTCAGAAACTGTAAGTGTATTCACTATTATTTTAATATAATAAAACTTGGATTTGCCATTGGGCCTGGGCATCTCATGGAAGTGTGGAGCCCGTTAAATGGTTGCATTATGTGTAAGTCTGGAATCCACTCTCCTCTGCCTTTTTGTTATTATATAGTTTTTAATTGTTTTTATTGTAGTCCTCATTTAGTGACCACAATTGGGACCCGTAACTCCATTGTTAAGCGAAGCGGTTGCTAAGTGAAACATCACAATTTTACGATTTTTACTTCAGTTTTCCACTGCTTCACAGACCTGCGAAGGTTGTAAATGCGAGGATTGGTCGCAAAGTTGCTTTTTCATCACTGTTGTAACTGTGAATGGTTGTTAAACGAGGCAGTTGCTAAACGAGGACTACCTGTATTTCAATGGTTTTGTATTAACTTGTTGATTGTTTAGCTTTGTGTTTTAATTGTGGGTGCCGCCCAGAGTTACAAGTGTGAGATGGGAGGCCATATAAATTCAATAAATAGAATAGAATGTGTTAGGGTACTATAAATTGATACTTTACTATGATGTATATTTTAGAGTGAGTATATATATGTATGTGTGTGTGTGTGTGTGTATAACATATGTACAATCTCTAGTAAAAAATATAATGAAATCCAACAGTTAATTATCTTTGATGTTTTGTGCAAACATTTTAAATATTTATGGCAGCCTCCCCCAACCTGGTGCTTTCCACGTGTGTTGGCCTTTATTTCCTGTAATTCTTAGCACGTCTGGAAGGCACCAACTTGGAAAAGGCTGGTTCATGGTCCAAGATCTCATGCACGAACATACAAAGAAAATATGTGGTCATCAGTGAATGTTCAGGCAAGCTTAAATAACTTTTCAAGGTTTATTGTGAACCAAGCAGTTCTGTGGTGTGATTGATATTAGCCCATAAAATTTAATGTGAGTTTCAGATCTTCCCAGAATTAAAAATATGTGATTAGTCCCTAGACTAGACCTTCTGAATGGTGGAATTATACTCATTTTGGAATGTACAGTACTATAATATATATATTCCAATAGGGTACAAAAATTCTATAGAAAATATTTTCTGTGTTGTAATAAAGATCTTAATTCTGTCCATTTAAATTGCTCTTTTAGTCTGTTATTTTAAAAGTTAGCCATATTCACTTTAGGGGAAAGAGATTAAGAATCGGGAAAGCAATATTTTAATGGCAGTCTATCCTCCTGTTTGCAACTGGTATTTTGAGATGGTGTTTTGTTTACTGTTGCCACTTAGGCATAAAGAGATATTTCTGCAAAAGTGGCATGTCACTTATTTTACATGCAAATAGAAATCATAACAATATCTGTTTGTGATTCCTTTCATCTGTACTGGATAATATTTTAAAAGAAAGCATGGTGAACTATCACATAGATAAAGGCTAACTTGTAATTATCAACATTATACATTTTTGTTGATGTGGTAATTAGTTACAGTGTCATAATCCCTGGTGAGGATACCTCTTTTATTTATGGTGGTGACTACTGAACATTTCTCAGTAGCTGATAGAACAGCTTCAATGGCTGGGTAGCAATAGATCCACAATTCCAAATCTTCATTTTGATGTAAGGGCATTATTAGCAAACTAAGGTGAATTGATCTGGCCTGAAGGTCAGGATTACCCCAAATAGCCAGCATCTCTGCTGGAGTAGTGGTTATTTTTGCCTTCCAGCTATGGCCATTCCAGAGGTCAGGTGCCCCATAGTACCCAGTTGGCTCAGAGGAATTAGACAGAACATGAGTCTCTGGGCTGATTACTTAACCAAAGACAAAATAATGAGTCCTAAGCAAATACTGACTAATTGAAAGGGCTGTAAATCCATTACATATTGGTCAGGGATAATCAGGAGTATTTAATCACTTTTATCTATTCAAGAGCACTGAAGCTGCAACAGCAAAGCCCTGAACCTTGCCATGTGCTTATTATTCTCATCATTATCAAAATTACTTCACAGCTGTTCTTTGCTACATCACCTCAGCTGGAGATTTACTAACCTGTAAAATGTTTTTAATTTGGAGTTTAGTGTAACGGGAAGGATTTTTTTTTTAATGTTAAGGAAGTGGTTTGAAGAGCAGCATAATAAAGAAAAAAATGGGGGCTATGAGTAATTCATTTTAGTTCACTTAAGCTTGATGTTAATTTCTCTCACCAAATCTTCTACATCATTTCCATAGATTTTTTCCACTGCTTTTTGTTTCTGAATAGCTGTGTGAAAAGTGTTCAGCGTAAGCTTGCCAGTAGAATCATTTCTGTATATTGTATCCTGAATATCAATTTTCAGGACATTATTTAGCCTTCTTGAAATTCTGTGCTGTTTTTTCAGTCACTTAAATGACTTAAAATTTTTTAAAGAAATTTATGTCTTAAAGAAATTCAGAAGCTTTGATGAGGATGACCTTTGCATAAGCTAAAAAAAAACTTCTTACTATCTAGATTTTAATGAGTTTATAGATGTCAAAGAATGTACTATGCTCATAATTCTCCAGCTTCAGAATGATAATGCAGACCTCTTGATTAGTGAATTGAAAATTCAAAAAGAAGTTTGCTCTAAATGCATGTAGGCAAGGAAGAAAAATCTCTTCTTAAATAGTGCTTCATTTCTTTATTTTTTTTCTTTTTGGTTCTTAAGCAGTGTAGTTCTTTCAAAATATAACTTCTGTCCAACCATAAAAATAAAGGTTAATTTTATAAATATTGTTTCAGAGAAATTTCTTTATAAAAACAGCTTCTAATTTTAAACTTTTTCTGTTCATTACTTCTCTAACCTTATTTCAAATAGGTTGGTCCACCCTTTTGTGCTCTGTGACCTATTCTTCTATTACAATAATCTTACAATGTACCCTTTTCGCTCATTCTTTAAAGAAGAAACTAATTGAATTATCTCATTATTTTAATTTGTTAAGCAAATGTATTTTACATCCCAGGATGTCTTCTTAAAGAAGGGGCTGCTAAGGCTTTGCCCCTTGAATGGTCCATTGGTGCATTTTGACATTCATGCATTCTCATTAATGAAAGGAACATAAAAGAACTCTGGCTGTATTTTTTTTTTTTCAAACACCCAACCAGCATGGAACAACTTTTTCCATAACCCACAGGGGTCTCTCTACATATGTTCTCAACTGCAAGCTATTGTCACCTATTTTGAATACCTGAAAAGGACAAATAAAATACTAAAGGCCAACTGTAGCAATTGTTAGTTGTTAGTTTCAATATGACAAAAATCATTAACTTATTCTTGGCCTAGCAGGCAAAGTACTAAAAAAAAAAAAACCTCTCTTAAATTAAGTCAAGAAACTTTTGCATATGCAAAATATTTGATCAGGTACATGAGCATACTTGATCACATACATGTGAATAGGCGGACTTATTCTATTAACAATATTTTGTGCAATAAACATTTTACAAGAAGACAATGCAATTCAACCTTAACTGTACTGCTTCTGTATATTAATAAAAGTTCTTTTGAACCTGGATTATAGTTCTTCATGAATTAATTCGACCCACTGACATTAACATTTCATAATGTTATTTCCTAATTATAAATATTACATTTCCACAATATAGTTTTGGAACAACTTCAATACTATATGCAAAACTTTTTTTTTACAGAAATTTCCACTGCTTCCATTATAATTCTACCATATTCTTATTATGCAATTGGGAACTGCCTTATGTATGGTATTACAATAGTACAGGAAGATGAAAGGATCTGAGGATGAATTGGTTGGAAGCATACTTGCTTATTCTGGATAATATCCAGTATTTGAGTGGGTAAAGGAAATCCTAACCTGGTAGTATAAGCTTTTCAAGAGTACATAAAGATTATGATATCAGAAAGGTAAACCTGACATTAAGGCTGTTGTTACTTAACTTCAAAGAGAGTTAAAGAAAAGGAACAGCAAGAAATCTGACCCATGCAAACTTTATACATAGCCTTGGAAAACTTTTTTTTCCTTCCATGCCGAACAGCCCCTTAGTATACTCAATTAGTCTTTCAGACATCTCTGCTTTCCTCTCTCAAGTGCTCTCCTATTTGCCCTGCAAATAACATATTTGATCATAGAATGAAAACAGGAAGTGTTTGTGTACAAAGATACCTTTTGCTCACACTGGTTTTGAGCTGAAAGTTTTCTTATCATAGCAGCCACAGAAAAAGTTACTGCATGATGTAGAAGCATTTTCAAAATAGATGTACATAATCAGAACAGGCAGCAGTTGCAAGGAAGGAACTATGTAAGTTTATCGTTTTTTACTTTTAGTCATCCAGTTTTTCCTGCAGCAGAGACAAGAGAGAATTGCACATTGATTCCATTCAATCTTATTTCCTTTTAAAAGGTATCATGCATAGAGTTTAGATTTAAGCACAGATTAATATATTTTAATTTTTAAAAATATAGAGATTTTTGTACCCATTCTACCCATTTATTTTAATTTATCATTTAAATAGTTTTGTCATGGTTTATTAAACCTAAATTTTCATGTTTATTACCTTTTGCAAAAAGTAGTTGTGGGTCCATTCTAATTGTAAGACCATTCTAAATCTCATTGAATATGGTGAGATTTGTGTGTTGCTCACAATTGCTCCCTAAATTGCAGCTTAAAACACTTGTTATGTATCATGTGAAACTAGTTCTGAGATATGACTCATGCAAGAATCGTTTAAACTCCAGTAGAATTTACCAAATATCCATAAATGGAGCTAGCCAAGGGCATAGTTGCTACTATTAACTCTTGGGTTCTGAATAATATTAAATGATACATACATAGAACCTGAGCCTCTGTTATAAAGCTCTGAAGGTTGGAGCGTTTCCTATCAAAACAGGAGTGGAAGGAATATCATGAAAGATAACTGCATCATCTTGTTCATTTGTTTTGGTACTTCAGAAGATTATTCAGATCAAATTCAAGCCAGCAATCAGGCACATGATGATCAAGCTATCTTGTTTTTCTTTGGAATGTAGCCAGACAAGTTTCTTCTATCCAGAGGTTCTCCACGTGTAAACTTTTTTAAATTGATGTCTTAGGGGGTAGAGGTTTATTTATCTGTCTGGCTGATTATGTGCCATCAAGTTGGTATTGACTCTTAGCAACCACACAAATAGATTTTCTCCAGCAGGATCTGTCCCCCGCTGGTCCTGGTACACCCACTGCTGCTGTAATTGAGACCATTAACCTTGCTGCTGGTTATCCTCTTCTCTCTTCCCCCTTCCCCTTCCCCTTCCCCTCCCCCTCCCTCCCTCCCTCCCTCCCTTCCTTCCTTCCTTCCTTCCTTCCTTCCTTCCTTCCTTCCTTCCTTCCTTCCTTCCTTCCTTCTATGTTTGTATAGCTGCCCATCTCACAAGAAAGTGACTCTGGGCGGTGTACAACACTCAATTAAACAAAGACCAATAAATACATACAAAACAGTTGTTATTAAACTATAAAAACTATTAAAAAGCACACAGAATAAAAGAGGATGATGTTAACAACAGTAAGGGAGCCATCGTAAAATCCCTCCGGTCCCCTGGGACCCCCAGACCTGATGACATACCCAGGTCTTGAGTGACTTGCAGAATGTTGAGAGAGATGGAGCTAATCTCACTTCCAGGGGGAGAAGATTCAACAAGGCAGGTGCCACAGCAGAGAAGGCCTGCCTCCTGGGACCTGCCAAATGTAATTCCCTGACAGACAGGACTGCAGCATGCCTTCTGTGCCAGACTAGATGGGAAGGGCGGATGAAATCGGGGAGAGGTGTTCCCTCAAATAACCTGGCACCTTTCCACCTTTCCCAGCTTTATAGACTTCCAGAGAACTAGGACTTCAAATGATGGATCCAAAATTTGAGACTGCTCTTTTGTGCTTTGAGTGAGAACTCTAGGTTGATTTGTTTTATGATCCATTTGTTTATTTTCTTGGCTATCCATGATATTCTCAGGAATCTTCATAAACACCAGATTTCAAAAGTTTGTTTCTTTTAATACTCTTTCTATCCTGCTTCTTCAAAGTCCAACTTTGGCTTCCATAGAGTGTCACAAGGGAAGAACATTGCCTGTACAATTCTGATCTTTGTAGGTATAAACATATTCCAGCATTTGAATAACTTTTCCAAAACCTTCATTGCTGCCCTATCAAGAGGGTAGAGGGATTATATTAATTAACAACACTGGAAAGTTCACAGTGGGTATATATGACAGAAATTGGTACTATTTTTTTCCTATGGACAGCAACAACTTCTAAGTACTGATTTTTATTCTCTCAGGATAGTCATACATTCTATGTTTTCTTGCTCATGGAAATCTATAGCATATAAAATGTGTGAGCTATTTTCATATTTTTCACTAGAATGAAACAAAGTAGAGATCACACTGAAATGCATGTGGAGACAAATCTAGAGGTTGTGTACAAGTACTAATTTGGGGTGTATTTTAAAGTTACCTAAATGAAACTATATTAATGCATTTTGAAATTAGAAAAAAATAATTATTAAATGAGATAATACTTTTAACTATATTATACCATTTGATAATTTTTTCATCTGGTAGATGGGCGGAAGAGAAGAAATACCTCACAAGTCATGTTGGGTGCCAAATCAAACTAATTCTCAATGATCCAAGCTGATGAATCTAGCATAATAGTGTAAAATGAGATTTTCCAAAGCTACAATGTTGGTACAGAAGCGTTTGGAACATAACAATTTCATATTGGGAGAAGAAACTACTAGGGGAGAAGTGGCATATGCGATTTAATCGCATTTCTGATAGGGTACAAAGAAGAATAGAGACTGGGATAGGCTTGGAAACTGATTGTCATGGCTAAGCATTTTCTGGGGCTCATTCAAGTTCTTACTAGATTAGTCCAATATCTGTTGCTTTACTATGGAACAGAGTATGTGAGCAGTATTGTCTGCGGCTAATGAATACGAAAGAGTTGAAAAAGTGGCTATACAGCAAATAGCTTTAATACAAAGGCCTGCGCATGAAGGGGGCTCAGATCGGCCAATATAATTATTAAAGAAATTGTCTCATAGTTTCACATCATTGCAAAGGAGACCAAAAGGAGAAGAGGGAAAACATAGTACAGTTGGTTGTCCCAGAATGCAAAACCAATCTCCTTTTCATAGATGAAAGAGCATAGGAGATAGAAGAATGACACCAATACTGTAATAAAAATCAGCAAAATTATGTGTGCAGAAGCTTTTAAGGTCACATTAGAACTGAAATCTTATGAGTTATACTGGTAAGGAAGAGACAGTACAAAGCATTTATTGACAACAGGTTCATAAAATGTAGGGCTGGGTGGGTCTCAGGTGAGGATCTTAATGACTATTAAGTAGAAGTGCTCATGTAGAGTGACTGCATTGCTTTGAAACAGTGGAATGCATAGAAAAGCAAAAACAAAGCTGTTGATAACATTTTTGAATGTTTTTATTAATGTTTTGTTTTAATTAAAAAGCTCATTTTTAATTTTTTTATACTAATTCCTTAATTTTTCCAAAGAAAATGTACTGTACTTCAGGGGAAAATCCAGTTTTGCCCTGTACAGCAGCATGAAGTGAGGTTAAGGCAACAAAACATGGTTCCGGTAGATGAGGAATTTTGAAAGGCATTAAAAATTCAGTCAGAAAAGAGTGGTCTGGGACTAGGTGACAACAAGCCTAGTAGTTATCACCTGCCATGTGCTTATTTAAGAGAAAGCCAAAGCCAATTTACTTGGTGATGTGGGGCTTCCCTGCTCACACATCCCCATATATTTTATATTTATGCATGCAATTTTGTAAAGTACTTTTGTCCCAACTTACTGGTCAACATTTGCTCTTGGGTTACTAGGATGGATCCACAGTATGGTAAATATATGTGGGAACTATCTGTGATCCAGGCATGGGGGCCTATAGGATGGATGGGCTCATAGGTAGTCCAAATTGAATTAAGTCAGTCTCCTTCTTCTGGCAGTTTGCATATTTCACCATCCACAACCCAAACTGGCAAGGATTACGTTTTACAACTAATAGGGTGATTAGCAATGCATGGAATTTGGATTTGGACCTAACACTGCACTACCCTCTGTAATCAGTGAAGCTGTAGCTGATATATTCTTGTTTAAAAAGAAAAATTAGGAATTTAAAATGTTATTTTGTATCTTTTTGACACTTCTTAATTCCTCTTCCAGTTTAGTGCTGTTGGACAAATATATGGATGAATTATTCAGTGAGTGGTGAATAGAGAAATAGAGAGATAAGGGACCGAGCAGCAGCTACTGCTTAAAACTTACTTGGAATTGTGGAACTTGGTGGATACATGTTCTATATAAGTTCTCTTCCCAGTATTTACAGTATTTATTTTAAGAAGGCTTACTGAAGGTATCTTCCCTGTGGTCTCTGACTCCTCCAACACATTGATCTCTGGGAGTTGATCTGAGGACAACCAACTTCCCATCCTTGAATTAGATACGGTTTTAGAATTGTGTCTGTGGTTCTTTTGAATGAAAGATGTTTGAGGAAGATGTTTGCATTTTCAGATAGCTTCTATGAAAGACAGAGGATTAAGGAAGTGGTATCACAAAGAGAAACCTGCCATTGAGAGGTTAATTCATATGTTCAAATTTTATTTACATTTCTGTTTTATTCTAAATATTTTTTCTACTCTGTATGCAAATTGCTGAAATATACTAAATGTCTGCCAAAGGCTGGAATTTATGCAATAGTTGTCTTACAAGTTTGCACAACCTGACTTTATTTTCTCCTTTTGTTATTCTTTGCTAAATGCTAATCACTGAGATTTTAATATCCTGGAATATCTAAAGAACTTGTTGAAGTTAACATTTCACAGCCATATACTCTACTACATCCCCAGGAACTGACTCACTTCATTGGCTTCCTCAGTGCCATGTTAAAAACTCTATACTGTATTCATTTAGTGAATGATCCAAAACCATTTTATAACAACAATAGAGTTTTTATGTTATATACAACAATAAAATAACAATAAAAATCAGGACGCTATTTAGATACCTACTGTTTTAGCTACAAATCCAAAATGCTTTTGGGAATAAATATCTATGTACAGTGTATCAGGAAAAAAAGATTAAAAGAGAATGAATGTATTCTTTAAACACTGTATTGATTTTTCTACTGGAGAAAAACATCTGCAAATTGTTTGAGGATGAAATTTATGTAAGTCTACCTGCATTTTGATTTAATTTCAGGAAATGATGTCATAGTATTTAAAATAACATTATTTAATTCATGTTTATAGTACACCTGGCTTCAATATTTCTAATTATCTACAAATCTCTATAAAAATTACTATTTTGTATTTTATATATACTGTTTTACTACTAAAGTACATTAATTATATATTTCATTGTGTAAGTATTCCACAGTGTATTTAAAAAAGAAATTGCCAGGTTTTCAGAGATACCTCTTGGCTTATTTAATTAACTTTAATGTTAGAATTTGATTTCCTATTGGCTCAGCTTCAACAAAGATTCTAGGTTCCAGTGAAGCTGAGCATTAGTGAAATGACCAAATGTCTAGAGATCTCTACATGTCTATATCTCAGTAGTATGCAGAAGGGATATATTAGGGGTATGTAGATCCTCTGAAAGAAGGAACAAGACTATTATCACTTTTTTACTGTTCTCTATATTTTATATCCTCTTTCCATTTTCTGAATGAACACAGTAACCACTTCTTATATTAGCTCACTGAAACAGAGCGCAGCCGATAGTGCTGTGCATGTGCTTTCCCTAGTGCAGCCGCAATACCTCTTTGTAGCTTATTAGAGCAGCTATTTTAATCAGACTTCTATGCTTGCCTGAAAAGAGGTGTGGCTAATTTAATGAATAGCAGGAGAAGTGCTATACCTGCATTGCTTAAAGTACTTCTTTCAAATCTTTTTTAAAACATACATGAGCCTATTTTTTTTTTAATTTAAGGAAATTATAAGGTTCCCAATTTATAATTTATGATTCTGGACAGCGTACATCAATAAAAATAAAAAACAATCAAAATCAAACAAAAACTAATATAAACCAAAATAACAAAGCACAGTCACCTACATAGTTGAGGCTGAGCATAACGAGCACTCACTCTCACAGGAGAATGGGCTCAATTACTATCCTGACCCAATACACGGGAGAAAAGCCAGGTTTTCATGGCTCCATGAAAAGCTAATAGAACTGGGGCTGCCTTAGCCTCAGGCAGGAGCTCATTCCAAAGCACAGCATAGCAACAGATACTTAATATGTAGGCTGATTTTAACACTGGGTAGCCTGATAGTGGGGATAGGAGAATCATAATTCATAAATATAAAGAAATTAAGACTTTCTATTATGGATATGATTTTCAGTGATCCTGGCCTATGTTTACTCTTCTTTGTTTTCCTTTTTCCTATATAAAGAGGACAAGAGAAACATCTGCTTTTAGTTTAAAACTAGACGTAGTTGTGTGATGTCTAAGATAAGGAAAGTTTGGTTTGTTTTTATCATGGTTTCAGAATAAGCCAATATCTAAAAACCACATTTTCCTCCTGGCTTGTTCTCTTTAACTCACTAAGTTCACAAGCATTTGGTTTGTGGGTTGATTTAAATCAGAAGATCATTCTGATCTTCTCTTTTAGCAAGTTGTAAAGGAAGAGAGGAAACAATATGAGACTCATCATAGCTCATTTACTGATTTTGAAAATTTTTGTTCCCCACTGTATCTGAATCAAGTAATTGTTTCTGAAATCTTGTGGTTCACTCTAAAATACTCTTTAAAAGAGAAGGTTACAAGTATGTAATACATTTTAGCAGGTTCGATATCATTTAAGCTATCTACTGAGACAGGACCATTGGGTAAATTTGAACCATATGGCACATCATTCATCAAGCACAAGCCAACTATTACAGCTCATTAACCTGACTGGTTAAGAACAATACAGTAAATGCCATTTTGCTGCTTAATATTAATCTTTTGTTAACATAATGATAGCAAGCCAGACCACCTGAAATATATCATTTACACTGATCAACATAAAATCACTGTAAACAATCAAATCATAAGATAAACCAGTAACGCTAATACTTTGCCTTTATTTATTGTTTTACTATCAATCAAACCAGCCTATCAGGAATTTGGTGACGGCATTAATTGAACGACAAAATAATGAGTAGGTCTAAGAGTTTATGTGCTAAACACTCAAGCAAATATTAAAAATAGCCACAAGAATTAAAAACAAAAACAAACCAAAAGCATTTAAAAAATAAAATAAAAAAAATAAAAAGAACATTATAGGAAAAAAGCATTCATGTAGCTTCCTCTTTTTAAATTTTTCTCTTTTTTTCCCCTCAACCCCTAACTACTATTTAAATATTTTTATACCACACTTTAAACATTTACAATTATTGCTCATTTCTATTTAAATCATTTTAATTATTTTTAAGCTGCTTCTCTTTTTCTTCAAAAAGCATTTTCTAAATATCTTAGCTTGCCTGCTGTGTAATATGTTGTATATAAGGGAGCCATTTCTGCTGGAATTTAGTTAGATATCTATTATGAATATATCCAGTAAATTTTTCCATTGCTGTATATTCTCTAATTTTGGTGTTTCAATTTTGTATTGCTGGAAAGTTTTGTCTTTTCCCTTGGTATGCAAGATTGATTCTTACTGCTGACACCATATATCTTAATAAGTTGTGATGTTTTTAATTTGTTCTCTCTGGGGTCATATCGAATAAAAATATTTGTGGTTTTAATTCACATTTTATTTTCAGAATTTTCTGCTATATTTATTTCCAGTCCTTTTGAGTCTTTTTGCAAGACTATCACATCACATATGATAAAATGTTTTTTATTATTATTATTATTATTATTATTATTATTATTATTATTATTATTATTATTATTATACAACAATCTGAAATCACAGCTACCAGTTCTTTAGCTGGTGTTGGCCTTCATTTGTATCAAGTTCTTCCCAAGTACCTAGGATGTTGTAATGTATCGGTGTAGTATATGTGCAGATCCAAGCAGTGTTGCCTTTTGCAATTGACAGATGGAAATTTTGTCAATGTGCAGATTTTCTAAGTGCCATCCAAGACTTTTTGGTATGGCACCCAGTGTGCCAATAACCACTGGGACCACCACTTCTGGTTTATGTCATAATCTTTCAACTTCAATTTTCAGATCTTGATACTTTGTGACTTTCTCCAATTCTTTGTCTTCTATTCTACTATCCCCTGGTATTGCCACATCAATTATCTTCTTTTCAATCACAGTTAAATCTGGTGTGTTATGCGCCAAGACTTGATCAGTTTGTATTCAGAAATCCCACAATATTTTAACCTGCTCATTTTCAACTACTTTTTCAACTATATGTTCCCACCTATTTTTCATCACTGGCAAATGATAATTTTTACAGATGTTCCAGTTTGGTGACTGTGTTATGTCGTTGCTTATAGTCAGTTTGTGCAATATTATTATGGATGGTCACACAGCCAGATGTTTAGACTGGATTTGGCATTTTTATCCACTTATTGAGTCCTTTTCAAGGACCTGAGATAGGGAAATGTTGTTGTTTGATGGTGTTAAAGGTATTGTCGCAGGATATAAGCTATTCCAAATAATTTTGCAATTGACTAATGGTGATTTTGTCAATGCCGATGGTGCTCAAGTGGTGCTCCAGATGTTTTCAGATTGCACCTAATGTGCTTATAACTTTTGGTACTATCTTTGCTTTCTTTTGCTGTAGTCATTCTATTTGCAGGTCTTTATATTTTGTGATTTTCTCCAGTTCTTTCTCTTCTCTTCTGCTGTCTCCAGGTATTGCAATGTCCACTACCCAGACGTCGTTGTTGTTGTGGTTGTTGTTGTTGTTGTTGTTGTTGTTGTTGTTGTTGTTGTTATTATTATTATTATTATTATTATTTTGGTGTCTTCAAGTCATTCTTGACTCCTTGTAACTGCCTGGACTAGTCCCTGCAGTTTTCTTGGCAAGATTTTTTGGAAGTGGTTTGCCATTGCCTCCTCCTAGGGCTGAGAGAAAGTGACTGGCACAAGATCATCTAGCTGGCTTTGTGCCTAACTAGAACTCACAGTTTCCTGGTTTCTAGCTTGGTGCCTTAACCTCTACACCACATGGGCTCTTCTTTTCCTTCTTTGTTATGTCATTCCAAACATTTGTTGTTGTAAGATTTGTCCACCTTGGCAATCATTGAAGGAGTTATATACCATCTGTAGAACATTTTGTACCAATTTTCCCTCAGACTGTATTTTAGGGTAAATTTTATTCATCTTTTCCATAATTCTTCCCTTTGTTCCACTGTTATTACTTATTTTAAATTTTGGATCCTTTTTATCATGCAATTTTTTATTTGTTTCCATATCATATTTCAGTCACAATTTATAGATACATCCTAATGATATCAGTTCTGTATATGTTTCAAATTCTGTCACATTTCTCAAGGTCCCTCCTTCTTTGTGATCACTTTTAATTTTTCCAGTTTTTTGCAAATACATTAACCATGTTAGATTCCTACCGCCAATGAGCAATTATTGTTGTGTCTTTATTTCTTGAGTCCAATTGTATCATATTGGCATATGGGATCAGATCTTTCTAATTATAATTATCCCTGAAGTAAAAAGTATTTGAGGGTGATGGTAGTGGTACAATCATTGGATTTAGCCCTGCTTTCAAGGGATTTCAAATTTTAAATAAACTTTCTCTTATATAATACATCTCTTCAGATTGACTTCTTTTTTTTTTTTTAATATAATAGATATCTGTGAAGTTCATTGGCTAAGCTTACTCCTTCTGTAGTTGATATTCTGCTGTTAGGAAATTTTATCCATTCTGTTATTCATGATAGACAGTTTTGCTCTATTATACAATCTAAAATTAGGAGAAGTTAATCCAATCCTTTCTTTTGAGTCTTGCAGGATTTTGAATCTTACTCTTTGTTTTTTTTTCCCTGTTCCTGTTAATCATTTTTTTGTCAGTCCTGTAAATTTCTACCTGAAATTTGAATTGGCGTCATTTGAAGTAGGAAGCTTATCACGGGAAATACACTCATTTTTATTGTCACCTCAGAGCTTTAAAGTAAAAGTGGATTCATTGAAGCATATGCCAATGTGATTATTTAGTTGCTTTTAAAGTCCAGGAATGTTACGTAATTAAATGCTGTGCAATACTGTTCTTGTATGTTTAAATTTAAATTTGGATTACAGCATAGAATATATAAATTTAAAGCATTGTCTGATTTCAGAGGTATTTTACATTTCAGTTAATACTATTCAATGAATAGGTTTGTTTCTGCATCCTATTTGTGAAAAAGTGTACCCAGATGGCAGCCATACTGGAGAATATTGTGTGGCAACAAATCTTGCATGAGTTTTCATTCAGCATGATGGTATATGAAATTTCTGCAGTTCTGTGTAGAATTGAGTGTCAATCTTTTACCCTTTCCTTGGCTATACAAATAACTGTTTATGAGCAAGGGAATCTATACATAGCTACTGATTTACAGTATATGCACAGTGAGGAAGGATACAAGCTCAAGGGTCACAGCTGCACTCTGCCCTATTGAAATACTGTGTATACTAGTAGTATGTGAGCAGACATAGCAATATTTTAGTTGGAAGCAAATCTCTGAAATAGAATTTACTTTTAGATTAGTAAAATATTTTGAACAGTTAACTTAAAACTGTAGCTCTTGTGGTACAAAATTTAAAAGTACTTTATAGTATTTAGGTAAATCAAATGACACATGTTGTAATTGTATGTACTTTTGATAGATAATAAAACTTAATATGGTGTTGACATGGAAACATACACATCAAATGGGGGAACAGGTCTCTTCTGTACTGCTAGCCTGCTGCTTTTTTGTTTCTGGAATTTGCTTGCATCTTTATCAGGTTCTTAGGATTCCATTCATGTATGTATGTTTCATGTCCCAGTGGATATACTGATAGGAAAAAAACATGTTATTTCAGAGTAAAAGATAATCTACATCCAATTTCATGAAAGCAGGTTTATACCTGTGCAGTGGAACACACGTGCATGCCCTGAAGCATTCTTCAAACCTCCAAAATAAATTAAAAGAACGTGATAGAGGAAGAGTTCATTCCACTGGCCAATACAGTCCCTTTAGCAGATAGACTTAATTACTTTTTCCTTAGGATAAGCAGTTATTTTGTGTCCCAATTACTCAAACAGTAGAATAGCATCAGAGTAATAAGTCTGTCATAACAAGTTTTTTCACAAAATAAATAGATTCAATTTATTGTAAACTAATTATATGTGTTAGTTTATATATAGGTTGTGATTTATAAGTTGAAAAATAGACATGAGAAAAGCTAAGAGTGAGACATGAATAACCTAGTTAAAAACAGAGCAAGAGAATAGATTCCTGTTTATTGAGACATGCTTACTTATTAGTACAAAGACTATTACGTCTGAAAGTCATGGTCCTGTGCCTTATGCATTTTTTAAGAGCTCACTGTTTGATTGTCTGACTTGGAATTATATAGTTCTTAGAAAGGAACCTGAATCAGGCACGTCCAGTTTGAATGGTTAGTTCACTCTGTAGGGGACTTATTTGGTTGTTTCTTCATCCCAGCAAGCTTAGATTGCATTAGGATCTCTGCTAGACACAATTCTGTACATGATAAGATACCATTTGCATATCAGAAGTGATCCTTTTCTGTCTAATAATGTAATGTGGTATAGACGTGCCCTGAAAATCAACTATATTCCTCTCTTCCTCCTACCCTTTCTCAGCTTCTAATAATCTTGCCTGATTATGAGTTTTCATCACCACTGTCTACTATTAGCAAAGGCTTGACATGATGGAAAGTATTGAATCTGGGGTAGTGAACTACGTCTTATGTTCTAATGAGATATTTCCAACATTACAGCATGCAATATAATTTCTGACTTAAATAGGATTTGAACTTTTTGTACATTGGGAAAGTGTCATTACATGGAAACTTAGGGATCAGAACTCTAAACTTGTCAGCTATTTAAGTATCAGATTTGCTCACATCATTTTGTGTAGTTCTGTTAGATTCCTAAAATGTGTTGAAGCAAGCCATAGAAAAGGCACCTCTATAGTATGCTGGACAAAGAAAGTTGAAGGAGTAGTTTGGGGGTATAAAAAGTTTCCAAGTTGAAATCCATTACTGAAAGTTGGCTATAGCACCCAAATCCATCTGCTGTATGATGTCAAAGACTCTTTAATGGATTTTGGCTTTAGGTCTCTAAAAACCTAGGGGCAACAGAAAGTAGATGGAAAGGCCCCAGTAACGCAGGTCACGTGAGATTTTTTCTTTGCACCTTGATGAAAAGCCATCAAGGAGAATTAATGGAACCAATGAACCACTAGAAAACAGGAACTTAAACCGGTAGGAGTGTCAGCAAACATGGACTCTTGCTTCCATGGAATCACAACAATTTCCATGCAGATTAAAGCATCTGAAACACAGCATTGGAGATACAGTAGGACTTCATACACTGAGAGATGCTGTTCTGTGGTCAGAATGAACCAGAAAACCTATTGCATGTAGTCATCTGTTGCCCTTTCCATGGCAATTTATATGCAGACATACCCTTACTGCTTTCTAACAAAAATCCAATCTCTATTGAGGAAGAGGCAGTCCATTTCCAACTTGCAGATTGGAATACTACCATCACCAAGACAGTTGCTGAGTTTCTATCTGCAGCAATTTCTATAAGTAAGCATAAGATATCCTAATCTGGATGTATTCCTATTTTATTCAATTTCCATTTTATCTTAGTTTTATACTATTTTACTGTATTTTATTTAATTTTCCTCTTTCTCCAGTTTTAAAGTCGTAATTTTTTATGTTTCATATGACTGTTACATTATCTTTGTAGTATTTGATCACTGTTTTTGAGTTTTATTTTACTGATAATTGATTGTAATTAAATAAATTTGCTTTGGATTCCTAAAAGATAACATTTTGAAGTTACAGTATTCTAGGGGCAATGTATTTTGTCAGATTATTACTTATGAACCACTGTAATTTATATGGATACTTAAAAAGAGAATAGAAATAACCATTCTCTGAACTGCTAATATTTCATTTACTAAAAATGATTCAGAGTCTTTTGTATCTATGTGAGACCTATGTGAGATCTGATAGAGTACTTAATAACAAGTTGTAACAAGCTTGAAAGACATTTTAAAGGCAGCCATGTGGTTATGTCACAAGTTAGATTCCATAGTGTCAGAAGTTGAAACTCTGGATGTGTTCATGACTTAGTCTGTTTGAAAATTATTAGATGACTTTGGGTTATTAACTCTAAAGGAAAATGATATCTAAATGGATCCAGTAGGCTATAAATTCTTCCTTATGAGAATAAGTGTTCCCAGGGTCCTTAAAACACAAGTGAGGTTACCTAAAGATTTAGTGTACTGTACTATCAGTATGCTGATGATATGCAGCTCTATCTCTTCATGAGTTCAAACAGGTAGAGTTCCTTACCTTGTATTTGGCTCTGGTAGTAAAGTCAATAAAGTCCATTAAATTAAAATTAAGTCCAAACAAAATAAAAGTTATGTTGTTGGGTGAGTTATGTGTTTGGGAGGTTTGGACTTCAACCTGTTCTTGAAGGGGTTCAAGGTTACAGGATCGTTTTTATCATTAGAGGCATGTGTATGTGGTAGGCTGCACAGTATTACTAGGTCCAGTGATGACTTTTTGAGGAGGGTTTTGAAGAGGGAGCCACTACTACCTCCTTTAAGGAAAGTAGACCCCTTTCCTATGACAAAGAAACATTAACCACTATTTAAACCCTGATACATGTCACTTCCTGGGAGGCCTTGACCAACCAGAAGGGACATAGATCTAACACACAAGTGGCAGAACTCAACACCCCAAACATCCTGTTCACTTCCTTAGGACTACTAAGTTCAAATTCAGCTTCAGATAAGACTGAATCTCAGTCATTTCCAGTGGACAGAGTCCAGCTCTGAGTGGATCTGAGTGACTTTATCCAACAGATTCTTAGAATAATCCTCACAGCAATCCTGCAAGGGTTCTCCTGACCCATCTAGGAGGGCCCAAGTCACCCAAAACTGGATCACCAGGCAGCTAAGCCTGGACACAATAAGGTGGAGAAATAAATATTTCTGCCCTTATCACCACAAGTAATCCTTAATAATGGTTCTTACCTGTGTTTGGTTGGACTTGCTTTTAATTTTCCTAGTGCTCTAGGCATCTCTAATGGCAATTCATATCCCAAAGTTCCTCTGAAAACCAGGTGGATTTCTGGGATCCACGTGTATAGAGAGTCCAAATGGGCATGATCTGATTCAAATCTCAGGGCAGTGGCAACATGATCTGGAGTTAGGAGATGTCATCAGTCCCTTATCATGGACAGATAATTCTTTGTTAGCTTTGGAGTTTTCTGTGGCTGTCCCTCACCACAGGGAGGAAGATCCAGATTGATCAGTCCACCTCAGATGCTTGATGGATCCAGTGGTGTTCCAGAGAAAACTTGAACTAGTTCATGAAGCTTTGGTGCATGGCACAATTGAAGCCTTAGTTGCTGTTTGCATAGAGAGTCCACATAGGCATGATCTGTTTCAAGGATGTGTAGTGGGGAGGCTGGTACTTGAGCAACAATCCCATCTGATCCCTATGGCCTTACTCCACAAACAGAGACTCACATCCAGTTATTTGCACAGAGCCTCCCAGATGATAATAGCTAGACTACCCCCCCGCCCCAGAATCTTGGCTGATGCCAAATCCAAATCCCTGAGATTTGAATCAGATCATGCCAGGTTGTCCCTCTTATCCATGATTACATCAGGGATGAAGGAGGCCTTATTACAGACTTACCTGACATTCAACAGGTGAAAACCAGGGCCACTGAAGCATAATGACCAGGTCTTGAGGTTGAACACAAGGAACTGGAATGCAGCACTAGTACCAAACATGGGGGCTGCCTTCCCTGAAAGTGGCCTATCCTGCCTCCTGTCTTATCTCCCCATATAAGTAATGACCGTGATGTCACTGCCTGCCTTCTTCCCCTGTATACCGCCCATCAGCCCTGGCCTTCAGTCCCTCCCCCTACAATCAAAGGGCCCTTTCACACACTGCTACAAATCCACATAAATAGCAGGTTAATTTTGCCTGCCATTCAAGACCCAGCCCCCAGCCAATATAGTCATTGCTACATCCCATCTGTACAACCTCCCATCCCTTGTTTTATCCACTGGGTCAGAGGAAACACTCTGTCAGCATTTCCCCCAGACACAGCAAAATGTCTGTCTCTCTCTCATATTTTTCTTGAGTGGCGAGCAGCTCCAGTCTCCTCGCAATGCCTCCTCCCCAAACCTTCTCACTTTAGGTTTGCCAGTCCAAACACTCCAGTCCTGTTTCTCTCTGAAGCCTGGAGACATCAAAGATGTGACACCAGGTCTACCACAAGTTAGAAACATAAGAGCAGAGGCAAACTCTGTTTCATTTTAGTCCTAAGTTTGTAGTTCAGGGCAAGGAAAAAGAAGACAGAAAGATGGTGGCTTAAACGGTCACTGTCCCCTGAGGACAGTCACAGTAGCCCTAGGATGCAGGTTGGTTTTATTGCAGAACTACTAACTTGCTTCCACTTCCACTGCCATCCCAACCCCAGGTGCCCAAATACCTTTTCTGCAACAAGAATGGGCATACCAAGGTTATTGTCACCATTGGAGCTTGCTAGAAATTGGCCAGAAATTGATCACCACTGTGCAGCTATCATTGGTGACTTAGTCAACATGGAGAACACTATCAGCCCATTCTTCTTAGCCTCTGAACTCACATGACTTTACGTGAATGCTGTGTGCCACCAGCCAGCTGATCAGTTAACAGCTGATCAGTGATGCTGCTAAGGCTACTGTTTTGCTTCCAGTTCTCCAAGGGAACTCTTTGGCTACAGCTTTGGAACTACTCTCCAGTTCTCCACTGGCTCTCTGACATACTCCAGCCACCCTGCTGAACACTCCCTGGGCACCACACTCTGATAGCCTGCAAAGCTGCCATCACTACCATTTCTGGTGCTCACTGGGACAAAAAAAGTTTCCAACCACCAACACCTTCATTATTTATCCTTTCCAATCATTTTCCACATACTAGTACCCTCTAACATCTGGTAACCTCTGGAAGTCTGGCACAGAAATCTGGCTTCAACTGTCTGTTGGTCTGTTTGTCTATCTCTAGATAGATAGATAGGTTCAAATTGACCTTCTCTGTCAATTATCACTCATAATAACAATGACTTCTGTGCATATTCAGAAGGTTTTGGTAGCAAATTGAGGAACTGATTGAAATGGATGGCCCCTGACAATTTTTCAGAGTCAGAGAATGCTGTGCAGCATTTTAGGACCTTGAAGTTAACCAGTGCACCTGGCTCAGTGGCCACACACCCCTATCCCTACCCTTACCTTTCAGTGGCCCATACATCCCTGGTGTGGATTTAGTCATTTCAGAGAGCTGGTGTTTACTTCTAAACTTAAAGCCACAGATTCAGAAGATTCTATCTGAGGTAGTCATCGCAGATCTGCTTTGAATGCCCTTACATGATGAAGCAGGATACTTTGTTACCTAGAATGGCAAGATAAATCTGGCCTGGCTTTGTTATATTTTTGGTACTTGGCAAAATTATTTTTATTCTTGTTGGACTTTGTCTAGATTTTTTTCTGCTGTTATGTTTATTTTTGATTCTGATACTTTTAGAACTTCTTTCTGCAATACTGGCTAGTCATTTTCCCATTTGATGATTGTAATTAAAGTTTTTATTTAATTATGCTAAAAATAAATCATTTTGGACTTTATTTGTTATTTTATTGTGTATAACTCAAAAGCTATTAGCTATAGGATAACTAATAATTCATAGACATGAATAAATATTTCATACAATAGTTCTATTCTTTAGGATGGGTCTGAAGTGCTATGTAGACAATTTGCCAACATTAAAATTAATCTTAGTTATTTTGCCTTTTCAAAACTAGTATTTGGTTTTTAGTCCTGCATACAATCTAAGTTTTTTTTTAAAAAAAAGAAAATCTGCAAATTATTTCTTTTTTTCCTCCCAACATTATGTAGTCAGAGAAATATAAAGTTGATAGGGCCTGGTAAATATTCCAGCACCAATAGAATATCAACAAAGACCAAATGCCTGTATTCTTGAAAAATACAGTAACAAAAAATATGCACATTTATAATAGATTTTTTTTTTTAATTTGTTAAACTGCAGAGTTCGTTTTCTAAGGTGACACTACAGTGCATAGTGGTAACTGGAATTAGATGACCATTTGCCCTCCACATAGTCTACTGATGAAAGTTGCTATTTCATACTAAATTAGATCTTGAGCAAACTTTTTTCCTTTCGAACTGTCCCTCAGGGCTCATGATGAGCTTTCTACTCTTTGCCCTTTAGGTTTTCTCTAGGAAAAGCTAGCTAGACTAAAAGAGGCCAAATATCATACAACTAAACTAGTGGGAAATTCAAACTGTTTCAAGCAAAGGAGTCAATAGAACTGCTATAATGAAAGGTATTGTTCAGAGTGAGATGGTTGAGTTATGGATCTCATGCTGAATATAAGGTTTGTTTGTTTGTTTTATTATGAAACTAGCCTAAGGCCAAACTGGTAAGTCTGAAAGAGATACAGAATAAAAGAGAAAGTGTTTGGTGTAGCAGGATTTTTAAGGGATTTATTCACTAAAAATGTAGACAAACTGGAAAAAGAAGAATAGCCATCAGGGTAGCCATCACAGTCATGTACTAATGATTTGGAAATGGTGTGTGATCATATGTAAACATGTAACAGTGAAATACAACTTATGAAACATGAATAGTATAGTAACTGTTTAACACTGTAAGAAGAACAAACCAAAATAGTCTTGTTGCTGAAATGTTAGAATTTTCTTCAACAAAACTGATAAGAAAGCTTGTTTAATAATTAAAATAAGGATGAAAATATTTTTATGATAGAGCTGGTATGAATCAGGAAGTACAAACATTGCTTTATTCTTCATAGACCAAAATTACTTCTGTACTAATAACAAAATAATATTTTAGGTCTTGTTATATCTCTATTTATTTTGTATATCTTTTTCATATTTCTTTATCTGTGTAGAACTAATAAATATAATATCCTTTTTATATTTCAAGGAATATACATATATATCATAATAGAAAAACAAAGTATACTTAAACATTTACAGTGGTACCTCGGGATACGAACTTAATCCGTTCCGTGACTCTGGTTGCAACTCGAGTTGGTCTCAAGTCGAGGTAAAGTTTCCCATAAGGTTCAATGTAAATCCGGTTAATCCGTTCCGCCCTCCGAATTTGGTCGCAACCCGAGGCAAATTTCCCCATAGGGTTCAATGTAAATCCGGTTAATCCGTTCCACCCTCTGCCCGAGTTTGGTCGCAACCCGAGGCAATTTTCTCTTCAGAGCCTTACTCCTGCCAAGCCTGCTCTGCATTTTCTTTGGAGCCATGCTAACACACACACCAAAAACCTTCGCAAAACACCACAAAACACACCACAAGCCTCACCGAACGTCTCCTTGCTACCGTGACCTCACCCACAGGAAGCCGCGACCACGTGGCAGCAGGGAAAATGGCCGCGGATCTGGTTTGTAAGTCGAGGCGAGTTTGTAACCCGAGGTAAATTTTTCCTGCCGAAGCTGGTCGTAACCCGAAATGTTCGTTAGTAGAGGCGTTCATAACCCGAGGTACCACTGTATATTAATTTACAGGTGCAATAAACATTTCATGATAATCACTTGAGAATTAATGTTGCTGTCCACTGAATAATATTTTCCACTGAAGTTTCCTGATTGCATTTGTGATGTGCATTCTGGTTATTTCTGATAACTAGGGTAACAAAATCAATTGGTATATAACTACTGGTAAGTATTATATAGGAATCCGGACACAGAAACCCTACAATAGACTTTTTTTTTTTTTTTACAAACTAGCAGATCCTTATAAAGACACATTTAATGTTTTATATTTTATTATTTTAGAATGCAGCATATAAAGCAAATAGCCATTAATTTCAAACATATTTTTGGTGCTTAGTTATGTGGTAAAACTAGTGAATCAGTTCCAATCTATTATTTTTATGCAGATTTTTTAAAAGAGCTTAAGTTTAAATATCAGAAACACAGGCTTGGTTTCAAAGAGCATGCCTGTTATGCAAAGTCACTAACTGGTTTATTAAGCTACAAAGTGAATTAGTATTGTAGATACAGCTGTTTCTTCTTAGTTCTCCCCTTTTCAGAAATAACTAATCATATCAGATCGAGATAATACAGCATTTACATCCAACAGAGAACTATGGTATATTATATAAAAACAAGCCAAAAAACATAAACCAGATAATTAAGAATTAATATGATTTCTTGTGCATAATAAATTATTATTCATCTTTAGATATCAGACCAATTGTGCTCTGTATGGTTTGTTTGGACAAAGAATATCCCCAAGAGAAGGAATAAAATAAGAACAAAGGGGTTATATCCCCCCCAGAGTCATATTTGATTTTATTATGTTATGTTTTTATATTTATATTTATATTTATATTTACGTGGCTGCCTATCTTAAAACCAGGACTCTGGGTGGCTCACAACCATAATATAAACGCAATATACAAAAAATGATTAAAAGGAAGAACAAGGAGAACAGAAAGAGGAAAATGTAGTGCCACAACCAAACACCCTTGATATAATAGAAGATTCAAAAATCTTCAATAAGATTTTTTGAATATAGTGTCACAGTATATTGGAATTATGTAAATAACATTGGAAAAATTGTGACTAGGAAAGCTGCAGTCTACAGGTAGTCCTTGCTTAAGGACTGTTTAACAATAGTTCAAAGTTATGATGGCCTCAGAAAAAGTGCTTTACAACCTGGGCTCGCTTACGAAACCATTGTACCATCCCCTGTGATCACATGATCGTGATTTGCAACCTTTTTTACGATGGTTGTTAAGCAAATCATGTGATTTTTAAGTTAATTCTGGCAAAAAACAATTGGGGAAGCTGGATTTGCTTAATGACCACATGATTCGCTTAACAACCACAGTGATTCGCTTAATGGCTGTTATAAAAATGGTCGTAAAATCAGGTCTGGTCACGTGGTGACTCACTTAACAACTGCCCTGTTTAATGACCAATTTTCTGGTCCCTATTGTGGTCGTTAAGTGAGGACTACCTGTAAAGTAAGTATAGACCTGATTCACACATAATACTAAGGGTTTATCTGCACTGTCTAGTGGGCCCATTGCCAAAATGGGACAGCAACCACTTTTTATGGTAGAAATAGGGGACATCCGTTTTTACTTGTCTCCTCCTAGTGCAAATTTGACCTCAAGGTATGTTTGCTGCTGAGGTTGAAAGCAGTCTTTTTTTCCTATGTTGCCTCAAGTATTTTTGTCTGTTTCAGCTGGAGTGCCTTACTTGGTTAGCAGGCTACTTCATAGAGAAAGGAATGCCCTCGATTGAGACAATAGTTGTCTTCATGAATGAGCTTCTAAAATCATCTTTTTATTATCAGCATTAAAATAGCACAGTGGCTTTGCCTAGTATGTAAGAGGCTGCTGGTTCAATAACCAGGAAAAATATTCTTAAAATTACTATTTTATTTCCTCAGCTAGTTAGCTTTATTTAGAAAAAGTGCACGGTTGCATCATTTTATTGTTTTTCCAGTCACTTGAGGAAAAGGGTTTCCCACAGCCAGGTGTGAAACTGTTTTCACTTCGAGTGAGGTAAAAGCTGGTTGCAACTGCTAGCTAAGCAGAGGACAGAAAATAGTTATTTTAAAAAAGCTGCCTTTTGAACCAGAAGGCTCTTATTCTAGGCAGCTCTTAGTCATTGTGTAGTTTTAGCACTGATGGTAAAGGGTGGTCTAGAAGGTATTGGAACCCTTCTGGCTGGCAAGAAAGGGATTTTTGTTTTAAAAATGGTTGTGTGCCTCCATATATGTGCAGTTCGTTGCTTTAACTTTGTATATATAAATTAAATTTTATTTTGTGTAGATATATTTCCATATATGTATGTATATGTGCAATATATACATATAAATATTACAGTTATAAATGTATATGACAGCACTAAGACCTGGCCACAGGTAGGAAAGCAATTGAAAATTGCTTTCCAGGAACAGGATGGTAGGAGGACACAGCAACAAGGGAATTGTGTAATGGGAGGATATCGTAGTTTGCAGTCCAGGCTGAATAACTTACAAGCTGTTCTCAGGGTGACATGATTTTTAAAGCCAGTTTAGGTTTAAGTTTCTGTGAGGACAAGAGCAGCTTCAAAAGGAAATGTAGATATGTCCATAGTCATAATATAGTTTGGTGTTCTGTTTTGTTTTTTGCTTAGATTTTTGTATGAACCTGCAACTGTGATTTGTTCTTAAAAATCCATGATTTAGCATAATCTCTGAGTATAGGTAGTCTGTAAGCTCTTCTCTTAAAAAAGGATGTGTGCAAATGAAAGAACTTAGTTACAATTTTCTTATGAAATGTTTTTCTGTAATTCATTAAAATGGTTAAAGATTATAGTACAGTAGTTGATTAAAAGTGAAAACTGAGTATCCTATTACAAATATTGTTTTTAAAAACACAGAATATTTGAGAACTCCAGTGATTTATATATTCTTGATTCTCCAAAGTCAAATGTGAATATTTTATATGTTTCCAGAGAGAAATTTGCTTTGAACTAATATTAATTTCATTTTTTTTTTATTGTCAATACTGAAAAATAATCCAGGAATAAGAAATTCACAGTGAATAAGGAATCTGTGCTGGACATTTCCCAGTTTTCTTTTATTGATGACAATTTATTTTGTGCTTATGATTAACTCAGATCTAGCACTTTCTGGTTATGCTGTGTTGGCTATATTAGACAATTGGCTTCATAATTCCTGTATTTCAGCAACAGATTTAGCAACATGTAAAAGGCCTTCCAAATGATCATTATATCCTGGTATAAATTAGGATAGGTTTTCACAACTTTAAGCTTTGGGTATCATTGCAAAATAAAACAAGACTTTTTTAAAATGGCTGCAGTAGTACAAGATCTTATGGGATTTCAACTGAGAGTACAAAATGTTATGAGATTTTATCCATCTCTGACTTATTACATTAACTTTTATTCATACTTAGGGTCCTGTAGATGCTATCTAGGGAGGTTCATGAATGCCATGGTACCTGTAGATGCTGTGTTGCCATCTGCTGAATTGGGATATACTTCTGATTCAGATATAGACATAATAAGGAATTGTTTTTATCACCTCTCTAAATTATAAATAAGGCGAGGACTTCTTAGATTAGGACACACTGCTCTGTATATTTTTGTTATACAGTATAGCTTCTGTCAAGCAGCAGTGAGGCCTGTTGATTTTATGTTGTTGTATATACATTTTAATACTGATTACTTAAAGTAATGGTCCTGTTTCTATGGTATTTAAAAAGCTGAAATTAGCTAATAGCTTACTTAAAATTCACTTATGGATGTTGCATTCATATGTTCTAATATTTTAATTGTGTGTTGGTGACAAAATTTTGAAACAGTAGCATTTCATGGGTTTTCTTTTAAAATTGAAATTGCAAATTTTGAACAAATGTATTGAGGAAATGGGAGTTGGAGTAATGTTTCCCTTGCATTGTAGGGTTGTTTATAATGCACCCATTTTAACAGCTGAATGTAATTCTCAACAATTTATTCCTTCTGCATTATATTCCTGTATATCACCCATAATCATGCATTTATGCACAATTAAAACAACATACCTCAATCCAAACAACTGAGGCATGACATGTACAAATGTGAGAGCCTTGATACAAAAAACAAAGGAAGCAGAGGCAAATGCTCAGTCAGGTGAGGAACATATAGGGAGGTTTATAGCTATCAAATATATATTCAGGTCTCTTGCACATGGTTTCAGGCAACTATAGATCAATTTAACATAATCCTAACAAGTGTGATAAAAGGTAAGTCTATTTTTGGGCTATATGTCAAATCACATATATATCAGACAAATGTACAGATATGAAAAATTAACCACCTAGAAAACTTTGTAGAAAACATGAGAATATTACAGTGAATAATTACAAGGCAAATCAATGATCCATGTTAAAGGCATTAAGCACATATTGAGCAGATAATTCGGAAATATAAGACAAGTTACAGAGTACAAACTGTAGAGAAGTTCTAGACTATGTGATCAAGAAATTACTCATGTATCCCTAATCCTAACCATAAATCCTTTTAATGCAGGTGTGCTCTGTGTTTCAGCCTTTACTTTTTTGGAACTAATAGATTGCTTTTAGTATTCTATGTTAAGTGAATGATCTGGATTTGAAATGAAACAGAAAAAAGCCAAAGCCATCCAAAATCCAGTTGTGTTGTATGATTTGTGCTTATATCTGAATAAAATAAATAAATTAGAGCTGCTAGTTACATCCTTAACATGTATGGATTAGAACAGTGTTTCTCAACCTTGGCGACTTTAAGATATCTGGACTTCAACTCCTAGAATTCCCCAGCATGTAGAAACACTGGACCAGAAGAAGGCAACCTGGTGTTTATAAGCGCCAGTGTGCTTATGGGTACTTTCCTTGGCTCTCAGCTTAATTCATCTTTTGAAAATTATTTTTTAAACTAAAGATAAAATAAATAGCAAAACATCAGCATCTAGTATCATTTTCATTCCCAAGAATGTCTCTGGGACCTGCATGGGATCAACTAATACTTTTACAAAATAACATACTGGGAGGCTACAGCCAATTATTTTCTTTGGGGATGTACTTACCTGTTAATAATAATTATTATTCATTGACAGGTAAGTACATCCCCAAAGAAAACAATTCTTTTACGGATAAAGGATGCATCCAGGAAGCTAGTATAATTATCAAGGAACCGCTGTGAGATTTTTGAATTCTAGTGAATTGGTCATCAATAGCAGTATTTTTGTAAATAGATAAATTTATTTCATATGGCAGCCATTTTGTAAGGACACCCATAACATGTTTTCAAATTTCCAGATGTGTTCACTGGTCTGGAAAATTTTACTTACCCACCACCAAATTTTACTTACTCATCATCATAGAGATTTGTATCAGGAAAAACCCTCTTAGATAGTCAGGACCTATGCCTTTTACGGATTCAGAAGTCAATACCCATACTTTGAATTATGTCTGGTAAGCAGTTGGCAACCAATTCATATCTTTCAGAACAGGCATTATATGATCTATGTATCTAGTCTCTGGTTAGTGGCCTAGTGCTGCATTTTGCATCAGCTGCAATTTCTGGACTTTTTTTCAAGGCCAGCCTCATGTGAACCACATTGTAATAGTGGGATGGAACCAAGGCATGGGTAGCTATTGCCCAATTCAACCAGCTCAGAAAGAGGCTCAGCTGGCACATTAGACTAACAGTGCAAAGGCAGTCCTTGCCACAGCTACCATCTGTGAATCCAATGATAGCTGAAGATCAAAGATATTCCACAGTAGTCTTTCTGGGTGACAAGGCAGTTCCTTCCCAAAAAGGTTGAACTTCAATCTCTGACTATTTTCTATTTACCCACAATTTTTAATGCACTGTCTTCTATTTTATTTGATTTAATTTACTGTCTAGATTTAATTTTAGCTTGTTCTTCTAATTTTGTCCTTTACTGAACTTAGACAATGTTGAGAGAAGCCAACTGCTATATAATAAAGAGCATCGTTGTTGTTCAGTCGTTAAGTCATGTCCTACTCTTTGTGACCCCATGAACCATATCGCGCCAGGCCTTCCTGTCCTTCACTGCCTCCCTGAGTTTGCTCAGTTTCATGCTCATTGCTTCAGTGATGCTATCTAACCATCTCATCCTCTGCCGTCCTCTTCTCCTTTTGCCTTCAATCTTTCCCAGCATCAGGGTCTTTTCCAAAGAGTCCTCTCTTCACATTAGGTGACCAAAGTATCTGAGCTTGAGCTTCATTATCAATCCTTCCAATGAGCAGTCAGGGTTGATTTCCTTTAAGATTGACTGGTTTGACCTCCTAGCAGTCCAGGGGACTCTTAAGAGTCTTCTCCAGCACCACAGTTCAAAGGCATCAATACTTCGGTGCTCAGCCTTCTTTATGGTCCAGCTCTCACAGCCATACATTACTACTGGAAAAACCATAGCTTTGACTATGCGGATCTTTGTCAGCAAGGTGACGTCTCTGCTTTTTAATATGCTATCTAGGTTTGCCATAGCTTTCCTCCTAAGGAGCAAGCGTCTTTTAATTTCATGGCTGCAATCTCCATCTGCAGTAATCTTGGAGCCCAAATAAATGAAGTCTGTTACTGCTTCCCTTTCTACCTCTTCTATTTGCCAGGAATTGATGGGTCCAGATGCCATGATCTTAGTTTTTTTAATGTTGAGTTTCAAGCCAGCTTTCACACTCTCCTCTTTCACCCTCATCAGAAAGCTCTTTAGTTCTTCTTCACTTTCTGCCATTAGGGTGGTATCATCTGCATATCTGAGGTTATTGATGTTTCTCCCTGAAATCTTAATTCCGGCTTGTGATTCTTCCAGCCTGGCGTTTCTCATGATGTACTCTGCATATAGGTTAAATAAGCAGGGTGACAGTATACAGTCTTGTTGTAATAAAGAGCGTCACCCCAATCCAAAACTCAAAATAACCTCTCCCAGCAGTTAAACAGTATGGAAATCAACATGGAATCCTGTGGGACACCATGTGTCAGTGCTCTCTATTGTGAACAGTAGTCCCTCAGGTCCAACTTCTGGATGTGGTTCAAGACTACAAAACTCAGTCCTGGAAGGACAGCATCATAGTTTTAAAAATGGCCAAAAGCTCTAAGAAAACTAATAGGAATGTACTTGTGATGGAATGGAATTATGAAGGCCAGACTCAGGGAGAAAAACATTTTGGGAAGATTGATGTCAGGCCTAGCCCAAGGAACTCCAAGAGACCATGTAAATTCAGTCCAGCAATGTTTATTAGCTACAACCTCTAGCAAGAATCTTCCCAGACTGAAACCCAAGTTCCCAAGTAATGCCAGCCACAACATTGTGAATTCCTCAGGGAGGTGCCAGTCTCATCCTCTTATCTCTCCCTCTCCTCAGGAGATGAAAGAAAATGTTTTTCTCCCTGAGTCTGGCCTTCGTAATTCCATTCCATCACAGTACTCCTTCTAATCAATTTTTGGCATATGACATCTTCCAAGGTGACAAAAACTGTTTCAGTGCCATATCCCTACTGAAATGGATTTAGAAAACCAGTACCATTCAGGAATGTGAAGTCACCACTTTATTAATCACCTTTCCCAGAAATGGTATATTTGAGCATATTATGCATATTTCCCAAGTTAAGGGGGAGTTTCTTTAGTAAAGATCTTACTATTGCTTCTTGTAGGCAGGAGGGAATACATTCCTTCCACAAAGAGGCATGGATCACCTTCCTCAACCATGGTGTCAAGTAAGCAGGTGGTGGCTCTTATCTCTTCATATATCTTTTCCCATCTTATATAACTGGTTCCTATTTATAGAATCTAAATGCTGTTTTGAACTGGAATAGCAATTAACGATAAGAAGTGTGCTAAAAAAAATTACTAGAACTTTGGCCAGAAGTGTTTTGTTCTGTTCTGTGATTCTAAAATCTGAAGGCTGACAAGGTAATATACTTGTATTCCAGATCTTAAATATTTGCTGATAAGATTTAGAATTAATTTTAAAAAACATTGCATTGTTTTATGTGTGTTACTGCCATTTATATTTGTCGTAAAAAATATAAACTCTCATGTCTTCTGTCTCTAAAAAGTTCCAGGTTTGTTGTATTATTTACTGAAATTCATATGGGTAATGGTATACACTGCGTTCCTATAGACTTACATATGTGTGGCACAATCGTGCAAGCTTACTTAAAACTAATTCCCACTATATACAGTGAGGCTTATTTCCCAGTAAGTTTATTGTTTAGTATCATATCTTTAAAATGTGATTTGCTGGTACGAAGGTTAACATGTACCACAAGACATAAAAATACAGGTAGTCCTCACTTAGCAACCATTCATTCAGCAACCGTTCAAAATTTTGACGGCACTGAAAAAACGGACTTACAACCCATGCCCGAAGATAAAAGTAAGCTCTACTGTGTTCTATGGGATTTGTTCCCAAATAAATATGTATAGAATTACAACCTTGTTGCAGAAGATGTATTTAGTCAATAGCATGATTCAACAGTTTAATTTCTTTATTTATATTTCAAATTTAGATACTGCCCGTCTCATAAAAAAGTGACTCTGGGCAGTTCACAATAAAACAGCAATAAATGTTAATTAAAATACAAAAAAAACAATATAAAATAGAATAAAAATAGAATAAAAATCACACACATACGCAAATAATATCTTCCAAGATGTTGATGATCAGTAAGATGTTAACATATGGGAGCATCTTCAAGCCACCCCCAGGGTTGGTTGCCCCTTTTTTTGCCCCATGCCATTTTGCAGAGCCAAGTCTTAACTGCTTTCCGGAAGGATGAGAGAGTTGGGGCCTGCCTCACCTCTGGGGGGAGAGTATTCCATAGGCGGGGGCCATGACAGAGAAGGCTCTCTTTCTGGACCCTGCCAGTCAACATTCTTTCATTGACGGGGTCTGCAGCATACCCTCCTTGCCTGACTGGGTGGGATGGGTGGATATAATGGGGGTGTGACGGTCCCTCAGTTAACCTGGTCCCATGCCATGTAGGGCTTTAAAGGTGATAATCAACATCTTGAATTGGACCCAGAAGCAAATTGGGACCCAGTGCAGCTCATGCAGCAAAGGTGTAACGTGCCATCTTTGGGGCACCTAAAATTGCCCGTGCGGCTGCATTTTGAACCAGCTGAAGCTTCCGGATACTTTTCATGGGAAGCCCGATGTAGACCACATTGCAGTAGTTTATACGGGGGATGACTAGGGCCTGAGTGACTGACTGGAGGGACTCCCAATCCAGAAAAGGGCGTAACTGGTGCACAACACGTAGTTGAACAAAGGCCCTCCTGGCCACGACTGCCACCTGCTCTTCAAGCAGAAGTCGTGAGCCCAGGAGGACCCCCAGGTTACGCATCGGGTCTGTCTGGGATAGTGCTACCCCATCCAGAGCCAAATATGGTAAACTTCCGGATACAGAGGCACCCCCAACCCATAGCCACTCCGACTTAACAGGGTTCAGCTGAAGCCTGTTATTCCCCTCCAGACCCCCACAGCCTCCAGGCAACGTGAAAGGATAGCCACAGCATCACTCGGATTACCTGGGATGGAGATGTATAACTGGGTATCATCTGCATATTGATGATACCTCATCCCATGATGGCGGATGATCTCGCCCAGTGGTTTCATGTAGATGCTAAGAAGGAGCAGGGAAAGTACCAAACCCTGCAGCACCCCACAAAGGAGGGGCCACAGGCTGGACCTCTCGCTCCCTATCAACACCGATTGGGACCAGCCTTGGAGGAAGGAGGTGAACCAACACAAAACTGTGACACCCACCCCCAACTCCCCAAGCCGACCCAAAAAGATACCATGGTTGATGGTATTGAAAGCCGGTGAGAGATCAAGAAAAACAAGAACGGATGCACTACCCCCATCCCGCTCCCGCCAGAGATCATCCAAGAGTGCGACCAGTGCTGTTTCAGTCCCAAATCCAGGCCTGAAACCTGACTGGAAAGAGTTCAGATAATCCGTTTCATCCAGGATCTTCTGAAGCTGCAACGCCACCACCTTCGCAGCCTAAAAGTGGAAGGTGGGAGACTGGATGAAAATTGTCCAGTATGGTGGGATCCAGTGATGGTTTCTTGAGGAGGGGGTGTACCAGTGCCTCTTTAAAGGCTGATGGAAACACTCCCTCTCTCAAGGATGAATTCACCATCGCCTGGACCCACCCACATGTCACTTCCTGAGCTGCCTTAACCAGCCAGGAGGGGCATGGATCTAATTGACAGGTGGTGGCATTTACAGCCCGGAGGACCCTGTCCACTTCCTCAGGTCCAACAGGAGCAAACTGTTCCCAGATAACAGGGTAAGTACATACCCCAGGCATCTCCACAGGCCATGCCACATGCTTGGCATCCAACTGGGAATGTATCTGAGCGATTTTATCCACCAGATGCCCAGAAAACTCCTAATGCCAGAAATAGATCAGGAAAGCAGCATGGGATAGTATGTTTGATATGTAAACCATTTAAAGAAAGCTACAGTATGGAAAGTTAGCCAAGAAATGCATAACATGCATACATAACATACAGTGCATTTGGAAAGTATTCAGACCCCCTTCACTTTTTTCCATTTTGTTATGTTGCAGCTTGATACTACACTAATGTGATATTTCAGTTTTTCCTTTTTAATAAGTTTACAAACATTTCTAAAATTCTGTTTTCACTTTGTCATTATGAGGTACTGAGTGTAGATTAATGAGAAAAACATGAATTTGAATGATTGTAGTATCAGGCTGCAACATAACAAAAATGGAAAAAAGTGAAGGGGGTCTGAATACTTTCCAAATGCACTGTACATACAGTACATACATAAATGGACGTTATATATTCCAGAAATACTTATTCTGTGGATGCTCTCTTTCTTATCCACTTTCTCTACTTTTTCCAGTTCAACACAGAGGCGAATGGCTTCTAAACCCTGCATTTCCAGCATAATGCCAAAATTCCCCCCTTATCCCAAAGGTATATAACCTGTTTTGAATTTGGAGGTTGCACATTTTTTTACAGGTGTGATTTGGCCCCTAAGGTTAACAGAGAGCATGCAAGTGATGCAAGTCACATCAGTGGAAAGAGGATACAGAATTATTTCCTCTTTTTACAGTAAATCTTCATTCAAATGAGAGCAAGCAAGCAAAATGTATAAAAAGAAATGTTTTCCAAATAACTATATCTATTTATACTTTTGAAGATGACTTTAAAGAACTCTCTCCCTGCATGTTCTCTTGGTATGCAGTGTTGCTGGGCTCCTCAACTCTTACTCACTCAAAATGTGGCCTGAACAAACTTGAAATTCATCAGAATCAATCTAGGTATTTATTTACAATTCAGATAACTATCTTCTGTTTGCTTTTGATAAAACTAAGTGAATTTTAGAATATCAGCTTTATATTCCAGTTGAAAATAACTGCATAATTTTTATAGTAATTTTATTAAGGATTATAATTACAACAGTAAAAACGAATAGAAACTGAAAAAAACTAAAAGAATAAAAAGAAAAAGTTGAAGGTGCAGAAAAGAAAGAATAAAAGGAAAAAATAGAAAAGAAAGAAAAACAAGAATATAATAAAGAAAAAGAAAAGAAATATATAAAGAAGTGACTTCTCACCTTCATAACAACATAATTTTTTTTAAATAATTGTATAATGTGAACATAACTTACTAAGAGATGTTGAAACCTTTAGTATTAATTCTCCCAGACATTTTGTTCCACCCTTCACATTTATCACTCTTTACTAAAGGCATTAGTAAAATGCCTTCACTAATTTACTAATTAGAAAATTTGCTGCTAATTTCAGTTAATTGCAGGACACTTCTTTTAAAAAATCTCCTAGGTCTTCTGAATCACACATGTAAGTGTCTCCACTGGGGGTTACCATGAAAGCACTCCTTCAGCTGACCATAGGAGATTGCAAAAATCTGCATTCCAGCTAATACCCAGCCCCTTTTCCTCATTGGTACATCATCACATTTGTTTAGTGATCAGGTATAGAAAAAATGCCATGATGTGGTACAGATCACAATGTTGTTATTGAGAGGGATTGAGTTCATATGTGTTCAGAATTTATCAGGATTGAGGTGAAGAACATATAAAGTTGGTTGCTTGCATAAAACCACAGATATGCAAAGAATAAGAAGGGAATAAAATTTTTAAACTGCAAATGCAGTTTCATTTGCCATGGGATCAGCAAAACTATACATCTCTGCTGTGTTGTTTGGAAATTGAACATGAGACAGCTAAATGTATCAATCATTCTTACTCAGATTACTAATTTCTATGTGGCATTGCACTTCATCCCTCAATATATAACTCTTTGTTAATGGTTATATACTATATAGTTATTTTTGGTGGCCAAATAATATTAGATAAATTAATAAAATAATAGGGGTTTGGGAGTTAATTTTCAACATATTCACTGTTGGTAAGTGATTTCTTTTTTAATAAAAGAATATTAAAGGGAAAAACAAAATCTTACAAAATTAGCACAAAAGTTGAAGAGTTTGTGTGTGTGTGTTTTAAATCATGCACCTTTTTGGACAGGGAGGCAAATAAAAACATCAGTTTGCTTTGCAAAGGTACTAACTCTGAAACCCAGTGAAACTGCATAATCAACTTCTTTGGTTGATGTTTGACCATGAATGTTAAAACTATCAAGGAAAAAAGAAAAGATGGAAAGCAGTCTGCTACAGATGTGACTAGCTATGAATATTCATGAATGCCATTGCTCATCCTTTTCTGCTGGCATGCTAGCCATTCATTCTCTCTCTCTTTCTCCCCCACCTGTCTTCCTTTCCTCCATACTGTTAAGAAGGCTGCAGCTTTATTTTGGTAACAGCCTAGAATGATACAGTTATCAATGGCCTCAGAAGTTTTTTCTCCTATTAAAAAAAAACAAAAGCGGACAAAAAGAAAAGAAAAATTGTAATTATCCACAATTTTATGAATCCACCACCCCTTAATGTTCATTATTTAAACCAGCAGCAATTACGAGTTCAAAGGGGTTTAGAGGGCCAGCAACCCGCATAATCACTGCCAAATTAAGCGGGACTCATTCGTCACAGAAGAGTACACTCTGAGCAGTGAATCATGCATGCAGTGACAGGCACTGATTTACATAAAGACGAAATCTGTGCCCTCTAGGGCTGAGCATTACTTTATCTCAGTAGCCCTGTGATATATGCATTTTCTTATGGTGCTGGGAAGGTTCAGAAACTGATGCTGTTGAGTACAAAATACTTTATTCTGTACAAAATAGCATCACAGATGTGAATTTGTGTTCTTACATATATATTTAATATTCCATCCTCCTTCCCAGTGTAAATAAGTATATCTAAATGTTTTAAACCTGTTTCTTCTGACACGGATCTTTTGAATGCTATTTTTCCTTCTGACTGTTACTGCTCCATAAGGTTAATAATTCTTGACAGTTGGTTCTTTTCCAACCCCTCCCCACCTTATCTTCATTTAACTGTTTCCAGTTTATTTAAGTAAAAAAAAAAAAAATCAAAATCGTATAGATTTTAACCATAGGTGATTAATTCTGGATTTTCAAAACTACTATGTTTGCAACATTGGCAGTGCAGCTTTATATGTTAGAAATTGCAAATGTATAACTATTAACCATAATGTCATTGATTTTCTGCCATGGTCATATATAGTTCTAGGCCAGAGATGCCAACACTATGCTCACACGTTGGCCCACACTAAATGAATGTTTAGGATTGTTCTAGCATCATTCTGTCCTCTGAACCCCTTCTTGCAGTGCCAGTGCAACTCTGTTTAGCATAAATCTGGGGCCAGCCCATGTGACCTACAAGAGGAATGGTTGTGGTAGATTTCCAGTGGTCTGAAATATGTTTAAAATATGTATAACAGTGGTCAGAGGGGGGAAAAAACCCAGTAGATTATTTGGGTTTTATTAATATACACAATATAAATTGGTGAAAAAGTTGTTTGAAGGAAGGCACAAAATAAGGAATACTAAGATAAAGGTTTAAAGGAGTGTGATTTCTAATAAATGTTCAGTTTATGGTAATGCAGTATTTTTAAGGTGATACCATTTTTTCCCTAAATCATATAAGGCTTAATTTAGAGATCTTACAAATATAAATTCTTTGTATTTAATTTGAACATACAGTGCTACTAGCAGGTTAAGGAATAGGGTTGTTTTAATAATCAAATTTCATTTTTCTTTGGTCCAGCCCATATAAAATCACGGTGCAATACTGAGCTAAAGTACCCATCAGTGTTCTTTTTATTGGATATGCTTCATATATTGTGATGAGATTATATGCATCCATAGAGGTTGTTAGGAAAAACTTAACATGCCACTGATGTTCAACGAAGGAAAGTTAATTGTGTAGATGCCACACGACTGCATCCATGAGTATAGCTCTCTATAGCAGCATATCAATCTGCTTTGAATAAGAATTACCAAACCAGCTTTTCAGCCAATAGCCTAAGGTAAAATCCTAGTGTTAATAAACATGTACAGATGAATCACATCTCATCTATCATTTTCACATCTGTGTGCTAAAGATCTACTGATGGGCATCTATGAAAGAGATTTAAAATAAAATGTAAGCAAATATGCTATGGGGCTTTTTAACATGCAGCAAGAAGCACAGATGATTGGTTTCTAACAAAGACTCACAATGCCTTCCCTGTTTGCACATAGAATTTGCAAATTATGCATGCACATAGACTTGTGGGGGTCTGATTCTAAGCTGGTTCAAATGTATGGAATTTTAGGTTGCTTTATTTCAATATTTTCTGAGCAATGTCATTTTAAATTCTTGTCGGTGTTTTGTATCAAGTGCTGTTTGTTCAATACTGACTCTCTAACCTTGGATAAAATTGCTGATTTCAAAACATGTCGAAAGAGAGAGAGAGAAAGAGAGAGAGAGAGAAGAGAAGAGAAGAAAAGAAAAGAAAAAGGAAGACAGGACAGATATTGAAGATGGGTGTTGGATGATTGGAAGTACCTTGGCTCATATGTTTACTATCCTTTTAGTGTGAGAGAGATAGATGCTGAAACTGAATTTTGGCACGCCTGAAGATTACAATAACAGAATGAGATTTCTAGTATTCTCACATACATCCCACTTTTCCCATAAGTGTTTAGTGTACAGAACCACTTACATTGGTCAAATGGCAATGATCAAACTTGCCTTAAATAGCATTGGTACAAATACTACACAGCAGTGGAGTCAGAATGAAGATTAACGAAACAGATAAGTATATTACTCTTGTGAACAAAGAAATTTCTATGCTGCATCAAGTGTGCAATCCATTACCATTTGTGTAAATAATAATTATTTCACTCCTGCTGATCATGTAAAAGGGGCAGTGTTATGCAGGATAGTGAATTCCTACAACTAGCTTTAGCAATATTACTAGTAGTCATTTTCTAGATACTTAAAAAGAACTAGGAACCTGCTCTAAAAGAAATTTTTAAAAAAGCTAAGAATGATGGGCCAATATAATTCTAGATCCTTATGTGTAATACATAGATCCCACCCACCCCATGTCCCTCTCCTGGCTAGTTAAGGCTACTTGGGAGGTAACATGCGGGTGGGTCCTGACGATGGTGTATTGAGGGATCCTTGAGGGAGGGAGTATTTCCAACGGCCTTTAAAGAGGTGCTGGTGCTTCCCCTCCTCAAGAAGCCATCTCTGGATCCCACCATACTGGACAATTTTCATCCAGTCTCCCACCTCCCCTTTTTAGGGAAGGTGGTTGAGAAGGTGGTGGTGTTGCAGCTCCAGAGGATCCTGGAGGAAATGGATTATCTGGACCCCTTCCAGTCAGGTTTCAGGCCTGGATTTGGGACAGACATGGCATTGGTCGCACTCTTGGATGATTTCTGGTGGGAGTGGGATGGGGGTAGTGCATCCATCCTTGCTCTTCTTGACCTCTCAGCAGCTTTTGATACCATCAACCATGGTGTCCTTTTGGGTTGTTGATTGGTGTTTATTGGGAGCAAGAGATCCATCCCATGGCCCCTCCGTTGTGGGATGCCACAGGGTTTGGTACTTTCCCTGGTCCTTTTTAGCATCTACATGGAACCACTGGGCGAGATCATCCACCACCATGGGATGAGGTATCATCAATATGCAGATGATACCCAGTTATATATCTCCATCCCAGGTGATTTGAGTGATGTGGTGGCTACCCTTTTGCGGTGCCTGGAGGCTGTGGGGGTCTGGATGGGGAAGAACAGGCTTCAGCTGAACCCTGGTAAGATGGAGTGGGTGTGGGTTGGGGGCCCCTCTGTATCCAAGAACTTACAATCTTTGGTTTTGGATGGGGTTGCACTGCCCCAAACAGATCTGGTGTGTAATCTGGGGGTCCTCCTGGACTCGTAGCTACTGCTCGAAGAGCAGGTGGCAGTTGTGGCCAGGAGGGCCTCACCAAGTGGTGTGCCAGTTACGCCCCTTCTTGTATCAGGAGCCTCTCCAGTCAGTCACTCATGCCCTGGTCATCTCTCAGGTAGACTATTGCAATGTGCTCTACATGGGACCACCCTTGAAAAGTATCCAGAAACTACAACTGGTTCAAAATGCAGCTGCATGGATGATATTAGGTGTCCCTAGGATGGTGTTACACACGCTGCTCCCAGGTTCGGCTTTTGGTCACTCACACACTCACAACCTGTTCAGGCACACAGATCTTGTCAGCCCCCCTTGCTTTCTACCTGGGTTTTCCAGATAGGTGTGGCTTGAGCAGACAAGACACACAGCCCCGGTCAACAGCCGGGAAATAATTAGAGACACACACACAAATCACTTCCAACCGAACCCAGAGGCACAAGAGGTGCTTTGTAATACACGGAGACCCAGTGAATTTAAAGTAACAGCAAAACTTTACTGGTTGCAAGGTACATTTGCCTTTCTCTCTCACACACACACACACATGCTCATCCACACTTCCATGCCCTTCCCAGCTAGGCTGCCAGGCACTAGCTAGAGGGACGGAAGCCGCCAAGTCTGGATCCAAAGACGACTCAGACGACTCCCAGTGGGTGGGCTTTGGGACTCCTTTTATCCCCAAAAATCCTTGCTTTGTTGTTTCACAAGTCTGGCAGCTGTGATGGGATTGGGCTGGGGGTTTCCATGTGCTCAGGCCCAACTTCTTTTGTCTGGTTCAGGTCATATTTTTCCTTTTTTTCCTTAACAACTTGCTTCCTTCTTATCTACCTCCCCAATGGGATCTAACAGACAAGATTCCTGGCTTTTTGTCCTCTCTCCTTACATGCCTACTTCATCTTTAGGTTATGGCAGCTTCAGCCTAGTCTCACAGTGGCACATGTAACACCTTTGCTGTGGGAGCTGCATTGGGTGCCAGTTTGCTTCCAGGTCCAATTCAAGGTGTTGGTTATTATCTTTAAAGCCCTACATGGCATGGGACCAGGTTACCTGAGGGACCATCTCACCCCCATTATATCCACGTGTCCCACCCGGTCAGGCAGGACCCCATCGATGAAAGAATGTTGACTGGTGGGGTCCAGAAAGAGAGCCTTCTCTGCCATTGAACCTGCCCTTTGGAATATTCTCCCCCCAGAGGTGCAGCAGGCCCCTACCCTCCCAACTTTCCAAAAAGATTTAAAGACCTGGCTCTGTCACTGTGCATGGGGTGATATGGTCTCCACCCGTCCCTGGGGGTGGTTAGCACCCGATGATGCTCCCTGGAATTACTCGCCAACTCTCCATCTTCTTGGAACATATTTATTTTTAGGACTGTTTTTATGTTGCATTTTAATGAATTTTATCTTTGCCGTATCTTTGTCACTTCAACGAGATGGGTGGTGACAAATTTGATAAATACAATAAATAAGAAAATTTAATAATGTTTTAAGTGAAAAAAGTGAGGAACAAATCAAACTTCATTTATGATACTTTAATCTTCTAATATTGTTTAGCTGTGGTGGCACAAAATATGGTTTGTGCAAAATGTCATCCTGCTGCAATTAAATTAACTATGTTGAGAATGACCAGTCACATGGCAACACTTAGCCAGCCTTTGCTGATCTTGAAAAATTATACAAAATGAGACAGGACACCTTCTGGAAGTTCCAGGATAGTAAGCTACAGAAGGATGTGGAGGGGGAAAAAAATCAAAAGAAAGCAGTGTATTGTTGCCCAGAAAAACCACATTGACATGTCCGCAAAGTCACCAGGGGTCAAGCTAGATTCCAAGGAGATTTTATATTCAGAGTAAAAGAAAGTTGGCCAACTTTGTTCTTTGGCTTCTCTACCCCATCAAATGAGTAGAATTGGGAAAATTAGACAGTGAGTTTTAACATGTTCTGTAATACATTTGGCCATTAACATGTCAAGCTGCATGGGCAAGAAAGTTCCCACTTCCTTCCCACCCGTGGCAATATCCTTCTGATATAGTTATTAGGGTGTGCAGCAATTTCAATTCAGGGAGGAAAAAATGCTTCAGAGGATGCATAGAGAATATGTAGCATCTACAGTATTTGCAGGTCCATACACCAAGCATGTAGCTTTCCCAGTTTGTACTTCAGTTGTATAAGACTACCTAATTTAAAGCATTGCAAAAAGTACTACATGAAGTCCTCTAGATGCTTTGAAGCATATTTTTCCCTTTGGATCTGAAAAGCTGCACAGCCCTGACAGTTATATTTCTACTAAGGAATGAGATCACAAACACTGCAGCAGGGCTGGTAGCAGTTTTTGTGGAAATTGCCCTTGTGAGGTCTTTATGATGATACTAGGCCACTCATGTTCTTCAGCTGGCACCAGGACTGCAAAACTTCATCAAGTATGCTTTGAAGACATACAGTCTCTGTTCACCTTCTACCTATATAGAAAAACAGAACAGATTAATTTAATTATTGCATCTAGTTACATCTCTTTTTATGGGAAGAAATCCTGTTGTAAAATTGCAGAAATAAATTATTTTAGTCTGACCTCTACATTTCTGCCTCAGGAGTACGTTAAAGATCTCAGAATTTTCCCTCATGGGTTGGCATAGGGATATAAGTCCTTCTTTACCAAATACCATCACAGAAAGTTAGATTCAAGACACAGTTATTCCATGAGTTGACCTACAAAGGGACTATTTATTTTCTTGGCTCTGAGAACCATATTGGTTGCTGAGATAGGGGCTACCCCCACTCCCAATTCACACAAACCATAAGCGAGTATCAATTGTGTTTCCTCCCTGGTGCATATTCTCATCTCTCCTTCCCTCACAACAATCTTAGATTGTTGGCTTCTGACTCGGGGGCACCAATAATTTTGGGCCAGATTGCTGGAATGGACGAGAAAATCTCCCAATGATTTTTAGGTTAACAAGGCAAAGCTTTAACCCCTTCCGTCTTGAAAATACTGCTTAAGCTTCCTGTAGCTGATAGGGATAGATAATTCAGTTCCTGCTATTAGTGCCAGAAGGAATTATTTTTCCCATTTGCAAATGATAGGGTGGCTGGTAGGAAGAATAAAGTTCTTTAGGCAACACATTTTGCAACCAAAAGCCACACTTTCCCCAATTCTGGGCTAGAAGTATGCTTGAGCTTATTTGTATATGTATGAAAGTTTAGGGCCAAATTGCACATGATGCTGGTCAATCCAGTATTGATCTCCTTTTATCTACACAGCCTGAGAAATGTTTTGTGAATTGCACCAGTACAACTGATGAAGGAGTTCTTACTCTTTTCTTTAGTTTTTGCAATTTCAACCATACTTTTCAAGCTCTCTTTAACAAGAACAGCAGCAAAAAACATTTTTACCATGACTAGTTGTTATCCTTTCCTATTTCTGTGTAAGTTTCTTTTTCCTATAGACGTATTCTTTATAAATTCCTTATCTTGCTTATTCCTGCATAGCTTTGCATCCCTGCTCCTGCAAGCTTTTGGCTTATGGGTAATTTCTACCTGGCTGGTGTCTTAGTGCCTCCATCTTCTTTGGGTTTCCTGAGTTTGATTCTCTTAGCTGGAATTTGTTGTTTGACTACCCCATTACAAAGAATAGACCCTGTCACTTTGAGAAGCTCTGAATTCAGAAAGAGCATGTGATCAAACTTCTTATTTTGAAAATGGTGTTTATGGACATAGATGGCAATTTTACATTTCAAATAGTCCTAGGGAGATTAGCAAAATCATACTCACACTACTCTTTTCTGTTACTGATTAAACCAATATTCCATTTGCTAGGTTGGGATGCTGCTTTAGTTATTATAGTGTGAGTGACTATCAGTCAGGTGGAAGAATTACTGTATTTCCTGCCCCCCCCCCAAAATCTCTTAGAATGCATTTGTCTGCTATCCAGATGTTATGAACAAAATCTAACTTGGCAACTACCCTTAAATAACATATTTCTGATCACTTCAGTCTTTGAGGGAAAATTCCAGAAAGGTGTAATATAAATATAAGTATAATTTTTTTTATTGCAAAAGTGTGTGTTAAATTGATGTTCAGCAATACAGCATGACTCTGGATAAATGTTCCTTTATGTAAGGAATTTATAGGATTTACATGACACTGCTAGAAAATATAGTGCTATCATTTATTTGATTAACAAATAGTCTATAAAAAGATTTTTTTCTACACACAATATTTGCTGACCTTTAAATACTGTTGATAGGGACAAGTTATGAGCAACATGTAACAAATTAATGTTGACCAAGTGATGTCATAATTAATTACATACTTTGTGTAACCAAAGGATATTGTCTAATAATTTACTGGTTGTCAGATATATAAGATATTTGCAGTTTTACAAAATTATATGTTTCGAAGTTTAATTTAGATAATATTTTTTACTTAAGTGGAATTCAGAAATAATGTTTTCTTATGATCAAATAGGTCTGAGTAATTTGCTTAAGGACTCTTTGCAAATGTTCTTTCCTTTGTAGAAACCTACCACTCAGTCTGTCATACTCATGCAAGTGAATAGATTCAAATATTTATATGGGAGTGTGTAATGATTTAGTTCAGAATACATATCAGGTGAAAAAATGCATTCTCCTAGATTAAAAACTGAAAATTGACCCAGAGCATTCTACAGTTTTGAAGATTGAGCAGAAATGTTAGTTTGATTTTTTGCTTGCATACTTATCTACTTATGAAACCATCAATCAATAATCAAAACTAAATTAAAAACAGTTTGTGACATGTTAATATTCAGCTATTCACCCTCTTCAAGATAATTCAGTGCTACCTAATAGCAGTCAAATTATTTAATATCTTAATATCTTAGTGCTTTTGTAAACCAACAACTTATTGGCCATGTGAGCTATCAGTAAATGTTTTCCATTGCATTGATTCTGTTGAGGTAAAAGCCAATATCTTCCCATCTCATCCCATGTTTAACTCTTTCCCATTTTTTTTAAAATATTGACATTTTGTAAATTAAAATACTTTTACCAGCAAAAAGACTGGTGCTGCAATCTTGCACTAATTTATCTGGAATGACAAACTAGTAATATGCAATCTATGATCTCATGACACTGTTAACTGAGATATCCCCTCTACTGTTACATTAGCTTCATTCTCAGATGAAGCTCATCAGTCATCTGGCCCCAGTAGACATGTTTGGATGGCATACTCAAGTCTCTTCCCATCCCCACCCTGGTTTCTCCCCTTTTTCACCATGTGGTCAGGTGGGTGAAAATTGAAACAACCATCTTGCTGAGATTATCTTAAGAGTTTGTACTGAACAAGGAAGGAGAAAAAATAACGTCCTAGTAAGCTATTCATGGGGAATTAGCAAACCAGTTAACCTTGATGGTAACAGGTTAGGTGAATTGACCTAGCTTTCATGTTTATACAATATACAACTCAGTCAAAATCCAGTTGAGCATGACATGTGAACAGGACCACTGGATTATACTTTGGACTTCACAGTAATTGAATTGTGCCATAAAGCAGGTAGCATTATAACAAATACCATCCCAGGACCTTATAAACAGTACAGTGGAACCTCGGGTTACGAACGCTTCTGTTCACGAACTTTTTGGGTGACGACCAGCTCCAGCCGCAAAATTTTGCTTCGGTTCGCGAACTCCGCCTCGGGTTACAAACAGGATACGCAGCCATTTTCCCTGCTGACACGCGGTCGCAGCTTCCTGTGGGCGAGATCGTGGTAGCAAGGAGACGTTTGGTGAGGCTTGTGGTGTGTTTCTTAGCGTTCTGTGAAGGTTTTTGGTGTGCTTGTTAGCATGGCTCCAAAGAAAGTGCACTGGGAAAATTTGCTTTGGGTCACCTTGCTTGAGTTTGAACACCTTGCTTAAATTATAAAAGGAGATGGGGAGTTAGATCATAAAATCATTAAGGTTCACTTTCTAATGATGCGTACTTTCAGGCAGAAGTCTCCAGGCTAAGGCTATGACTAGGTGGGACTAGGCTAAGATAACTTAAGTTAATATTATGTACTACAAAGCGTTGCTGCAAATATGAAACATCTATAATGTTTTTCCTCCTTTTTGTCTCCCCACAAACAGCTGAGGATTTGTTCCTAAATTGAAACATTAAAGCCTAAATGTTTTAGGCTAGAAATAGAAACAATTCAAACAATTTCTGTATATGAACTGCAGAAACAGATAGTTTTAAGTGAGAATTTAAGAGAAGTTTGTTTGCATTTTAATGCAAAATTATCTAATTTCATATTTTCAAATAATATGTGAACCAAAATATGGGTATCCTTCAAAATTTGCATTTTCCTACTTTTACAAAAGTATATACACTAATGAATGTGTAAGTGAAAATAATACTAAAATGCTTTATATTAAGGGAACTTATCTAAAATCTATCACATGGAGAAATGCACATATGCATTTTTACTTGAACTTAACAACATACAAATAATTCAGGAACAAATGAATTAGAGATTTAAAACTAAGAAAATAATATTGACAGCTTGGAGTCACACACCATTACTTTTCAGGTTCTTTCATTTCTATAGGAAACATTAAGTATGCCCCACTTAAGTCAGAAAGAATTGAAGATGTTATGTAGCATTGTATAAAATGTGATTGTTAATATTTTATATCTCTTTAACCTACTCCCTTTGTAACTGTGTTTGCAATAACAACTAGTAGACTGAGTATTTTTACATAAAATATAAGAGAAAATGAAATACTGGTTTTCATTTTGTTAACAGCTGCCACAAGATTTTTTTGTAATACAGTATTTGAAAAAAAAAACTAGTTTTATTTTTTAAATTTGTTTAACTATGAGCACAACAAGAACACTTTTTCAAAAAACTTGAGGTAAATGTAACATTTTATTCATTCCTTTTAACAAAATATTATTGACGTAATATTTTTGTTAAAAAGAAAGTATAAATCTGGGACACATTTTAATATATAGTTTTTAATCTCTTGAAGTGAAAATCTGTGCTCATATAAAATAGAATTTTATGATAGAATACCAATAAGCTGTTTTCTGTAGCAATTTTGTTCATACATACCTATAGACACCTGGTACAAACTGCAGTGCCGTGAAAATGACAAATGGCATGTCACAAAGTCATGATGCAAACTTCAGCCTTTCATGCCTATTCTTGACATTGGATTCAAGTAAGTTGTGTGACTTGTGTCATCATCTCACAGTGCACATTTCACAATTTGCTTCCCTTTGCTCCTCCCCACAGATACCAATGTACATACCATAACAGCAGTTTTGTGCTATATTTTAGCAGATGTTTAATATGTTTACATACATTCATGCTTGAAGTTTCCTAAGAAATCATAGTTAACAACCCAGAAATCCAAATAAAAGTCATGTAGCTGGAGTGCAGAAAATGTATGTTAATTAATCAACAACTGGCAGCCCCAGAGTCAAATCTGGCAACCTCAGGAATGCCACATAGTTGTTCAGTTACCAATCTTCCTTCTTCCAAGAAAGTGTCTTGTCTTTCCTTTTATATCCTTCCATCTCTGTTCTACTCTTAAATTCCTTCATGGTATGTTAGTAAGAGAGATGTCTATGTGACTAATAGAAATGTGATGCCTCTCGCTTTGTCCTGTTTCTTTCTTTTAGACCCATAGAAAATATCTTCTCCCTTTCTTTTATAGATTTTAAGTTTTGTTTGGCTTTAACTCTCCAAATAATAATAAGAAAATGCATAGTTCCAGATATTAGGATCATATACTTCATATACTTATAACTGTTGTTTGCTCTAATAAATGTTACGTGGTTCCTTTGATAATGATAGGCCTTATTACTACTTATCTTTGCATTCATATTAATATTCAGTTGTTTTTCAAGGTAAGGTGCATGATCTCTCTCTCTTATGTGCTTCATTTCTGATTAAAATTACTCTCTTAATAGTTGTAGCATTTAGTTACAATTTTGTCTCTCAGAAGATTTTTTTAATTCACTAGAAGTGAATTTTTATTTACATAGGTGAAGTTTTAGTTACATAGATAGAGTTTCATTGGTTAATTGTGTCAAGCCATATGTATAAAATAACAAGGAGATAACAGATCTGCTTTTTAAAAACATTCCACAGCACCACTATATTTGATATATTCATTATTTAGGAGCGACTATATTATAGCTTTCAAGGTGCAAAAATCTAGTCATTGTGGATTTCTTTTTAGAAGAGAAACATACTTGCCATTTTAAAACAACAGATGTATGAAGAAGCATTAAAATCTGGAATCCATCTTCTTTTTCTAAACTCTTAAGCCCAATGATTAATACATTATCTTGAACAAACTTTTCTACTTTTCAAAAGTAGAAAAATGTTCAGTGATATTAGTTTCTTTCTTCGATCACATGCAGAGGATATACTTTATTAGTCATATGTAGAAGAAATATTATATCATATAGAGATTAAGATTATCATCATAGAGCATTCCCAGTCTATATGCATAGGAGTTTCAGCCATTCTCCTTGTTAACTTTCTTGTGTGATTCATGGTTCATTTTATTTTTTATAGAATGAACAGATATATCTGAAAGTCAGTTTGGTGCAGTGATTAAGGCATCAGGCTAGAAACTGGGAAACCGTGAGTTCTAGTTCCACCTTAGATGCAAAGCCAGTTGGGTAACCTTGGGCCAGTCACTCTCTCTCAGCCCTAGGAAACAGGCAATGGCAAACCACTTCAGAGAAACCTTGCCAAGAAAACTGCAGGAACTTGTCCAGGCAGATGCCAGGAGTCAAAAAGTGACTTGAAGGCACACACACACACACACACACACAAACACAGATATGTGTATATAAAAAAGAATGTATTATATATATCCTCAAGACAAAGTAAGCCACCTTGGGTTTGAAAACTCACTTTTCTAGAAATAAAGCAATGAATCAAGAATTCAAAAACTTATCAGGAATTACTTTTATTATAATTTAACTGTACCAGAAAAAAATTGTCCCTTCTATCTCTATGAATTTGAAGTTTTTAATGTTCAGTGCATATACTACAGTTAGTTGATATTAGCAATTATTTGATACAATATCTTGTACATGTAAGGATCAAGCAAGAGGTATACTGGTAAAGTACCAAGGTCAGTACTGTGATTGTAAATTTTGATTTATATTATAGTAGATTAAATTCAGGGATTTACTATATCTAACAGGAAGAAAACTGTGTTTATAAGACTATCAAGCTTTAAGTTCTCTATAGATGCACATTTTATGATTATTAGTCTTGAGAAGAAATGATCATACTTGAATTCCTTATAATAAAAATACACAGTGCTTCCAAAGAAGATTCCACAAGAAAAAAAATTCTTGTTTCTATAAAACTGAAAGTTTAGGATTTAGAGTTTTGTAACATAAACGTTTCCTTTTTCCTACTCTTCTACTTACATGGTGAATTGGTTAATTGGGTCAAGCTAAATATACAAAAGTTACAAGGGGATACAGACCCACTCAAAGACTCACTGTGCCACTTTGTTTGATATGTTTACTATTAAGAGCAACTATATTATGGTTTTCAAGGGGCAAAAATCTAGTTATCAAGACACTTTTTTCCTTATGAGTATCTGTTGAAAAGAGAAACATATTTGCCATTGCAAAATAATAGGTGTTTGAAAAAATAGTATTGGGTATTTCCATAAGAAGTACATTCTATATATAACAGAGAGAATAGGCTATAATATTACATCTCTGGCCTATGGATATGTAAATTTGTCACACAGATGTGCTTAGTTTCTTACTTTACAAATCATAATATTCTGGCATATTTCTAACCTCACCCTACCGCCTGCCCCCCCAAAAGCCTTCCTTCCTGTATTTTTGTGTTTATTCTGAATAGGCACATTTTGTACATGGTTTTCCTAGAATATCCATTTTGCAAATAATTTTCTTCTTAATTTTCTAATATAATATAAAAATAGGTGTATTATTTCTAATATATGAACCAATGTCCTCACTTTTGCCTAATAAGCTCAAATTTTAAATTCCATCTGGCATTAATTTCCATTTCTGAAAAACAGATTTTGGTATACAAATATGCTTGCTCTTTGTATAAAGTTGGTTGACAACCATGGCCTAGTGCCCAGACCTGGCCCCCATAAGGCTTATGTGCAGTCTGTAAAAATTATGGAATTGATTCAGATATTGGATATGGCGTATAACACATATACAGTTTGAAGCCTCGGACTACTTATATCCCTAGAGTCTTTGCATGTAGCTTCCCTCAAATACTTGGATTTATATAATTGTATAGTTCTATATTTTTAATTATTTTATTTATAAATATGTGTGTGTGTGTATGCATGTATGTATGTATACACAGAGAGAGAGAGAGAGATCCATCATTTTTTTTTCTGGTAAGCAACAGTACATAAAGCACAGGAAAAGTGTAAAAAGTCATATATGTGCGCACACACACACATAAACCCACCATGGTCTGTATTTTTGAGTGAAAGTTACAGGTAAAAAGTTTATTAATAAAGTTGTCATCTCTCAGTATTGTTGATTTAATTTTACAATTGTTGATTATCACTGAAAGCTTTGCCTAAAAAAAACAAAAGTTTATAGTTAAAACTTACTTGTTCCATTAAGTAATATACAAAATAAAAAAAAAATGAACAGAACCAAGAGAAATTTCTCTTTTGGAAACTGTTTGAAATAATATTTATGGAGGGAGGAGGATTGCCAGTTTTATTTGGCACTAGTATTATTAAACATTTATTCGATGCCAACAGTGTCAGCTGCAGTACAAAAGACGTGACATGATCTTCTGACAGAGAGTTACATTTTTAAAATAGGACAAAGATGAAAGAAGGTGATGAGTCCTTTGAAACTGTAAAAGAGGAAAACCTCAGGCATGCTGTCCCAAACTTCTTTCGAAGAAGGATAAGATATAAATAAAATAAAATAAAGGAGGGAAGGCAAAGTTGTTGATAGGAGAAACTGTGTAAAAAAGTGGCATTATGGTGATTCAGTAAATTATTTACATTTGATTTTGAGGAGGCAATTGAAAGAGGAGAGAGCTTGCTTGATGGGCTGAAATATGAGCCTCTTTAAGGCATTCGGAGATACAGCAGTAAAAACAAGGGCCAGAATGAAAGAAGGAAACAAAGGAATCTTTTCCATCCTAAGACCAGAATTACTTTATGGGCATTCTGGGACTCAGGGGTTAATTCACTCTGTCAACTTATCAAAGTATGTAGCTGATAACTTATTTACTTATTCTTGTACTCAATGCAAAATATAACTACTTTACCATACAATAAATGTGCACATTATATATATTCTCACAATGAGATCTATAACTATCCTAGACTGTTGATTGTTTTGCATTCCATTGTTGTAGACACCAGGGGCTGCTGAAAAGTATAGAGACAAATGTCAACAAGGTCAGTGACTGGTCTGCATCAAACAGTTTTAGTCATTGGAAATGATGGCCTCCCTAAGGTGTTTGTTTTAGTTAAAATAAGTGTCCAGTACTGTGTAGAGTGAAGTGAATTCTGTGAGGTGGCACCTGTTCTCCAATTGCACTAGAGTCGTGAAATGAGGAAGCAGCAGTATATACCCATAACATTGGAAGATGATTACTTTGGGCTGTAATATGTATATGTTTGGCTATGGAATACAATGATTTTATCAATAAATTAATGGTAATTTAATTATTAATATACAATCAACCGGACTCATGCTTCAAGTAATTACTAAATATCACTCACATAAAATTGTTGTTTACTGAATATCAATTCAAAGAGCACCCCAAAACTAGAATGTGGCCTAAAATATATAGAATTAGAATGTGATCCAGCCATAAATTAGCACTTTGGAATGAATTATATGTTTAACTATGTTTGTTCCCCATTGGCTCAGGACTTAATTCTTTCATGCTGTTATCCATGGAATTTGAAATTGCTTAGTTTTTGTCTAGGTCATATTTTTTGTTATTTATTATTAATTTGGAGCTAATATAAACAGAGGTATTCTGTTTCTAGCAATCTATTTTTAATATTTTAGGTGGCAGCAGTTGGATGATCTTGTTTGGGCTTGGAAGCTAAGCAGGGTTGTATGTGGTTAGCAATTGCATGGACTACCAAGCATTACAGGACTTAATCTAGACATGGTTAGACTACCAGTGGAAAATCACTTCCATATTGTTGACAAGAAAGCTAAATGGATCTGACCATTTATTTATTTGTTTATTTTAATTTATAGGCTGCCCGATTCTTAAATGACTCTGGGCAACTTACAGTTAAAAAGCAACACAGTAAAAGAATTGCAACCGAGCAGAAGAGTGAAATACAAAATAAATAAATAAATAAATAACAAAACAGACTAAAATAAAACAAATCAAGAAGGGGGCTCCACAATCACCCTGTACCCAAGACCTAGGAGAACAACCTGGTCTTCAATAGTTTCTGAATGACATAAGAAAGCCACTTGCATCTCTAGAGGAAGATGATTCCAGAGGGCAGGAATTGCAACAGAGTAGGCATGGCTCTTGGTCCCACAAGATGAAATTCTTTAATTGACAGGACTCAGAGCACACCCACCCTGTTGGACCTAACTGAATGGGTAGAGACAACAAGAGATAAGTGGTCCCTCAGATAACCAGGCCCATGTCATGAAGGGCTTTAAAGGCGGTAACCAGCACCTTGAATTTCACCCAGAAGCCATCTGGCAACCAGTGCCCCCATCACTGCCCATGCCACTGCATTTTGAACCATCTGCAGCTTCCAGATGACCTTCCAGGGCAGCCCCATATAGAGTGTACTACAGTAATCCAGTTGTGGAGCGACTAGGGCATGAGTGACTATCTGAAAGGGCTCCTAGTTCAGGAAGGGGCATAGCTGGCATGCATGATGTACCTGTGCAGAAGCTCCCAGTTCATAGCTTCTATTTGCTCTAAAAGGAGATGAGAAGCCAGGAGAACTGCAGACTGCAGATAAGTCTTGAATGGGGAAGTACAACAGCATTGAAAGTTAACAATGGAATACCTCTAGATCCAGGGGTCCCAAACAAACTTAGTGTTGTCAGGATTGAGCCTGCGTCTGTTTTTCCCCATACAGTCCTGCACAGCCTCCAGGAACTGGGTCAGGACTTCAACCACATCACTCGGTCAGCCAGAGTTTGAGATGTACAACTGGATATCATCCACATATTGATGATACCTGACCCCAAACTGGTGGATGACTTCACCCAGATTTCATGTAGATGTTAAAGAGAAGGAGAACAAATGTTGAACCTGATTTTTTGAACGTGAACCTGATCTTTCAAGAATGTCGAGCATGATCTTTCCCTACCTGTCACCATTGATTGAAACCAGTCACAGAAAAAGGAGGGGGAAACACCATAAAACAGTGCTGTGATTCACAGTATTGAAAGCCACTGAGATACCAACGAACACAAGGATAGGCACATCACCTCCACCCCAGCTCCACCTGTCAGGTTCAGCCCAAGAAACTTAGCAGGACAATTCAGGAACAGTCCAGTTACTTTATTAGCTTACATCTGCTAGACAGAATCTCGCCAGACTAACCCTAACCCCCAAAGTCTGCAACTAAACACTCTGAATTCCTTAGGGTGGTGCCAGTCTCATCCTCTTAGCTTTCACATGCTCAGGCTGCAGGCTGAGGAGATGCTTGAGATTCTTCTCACTCTCCCCTTGACCTTGGACCTCCTCACTTGTCTTCCATCACACCACCAGAGGTCATCAACAAATGAAGCCAATGCCATCCCTGGCCTGAAACCTGACTGAAATGGGTCCAAATAATGTAATTCCTCCAAGGTCGTCTGGAGTTGAAGCTTGTCCATCCTCTCTACCACATTCCCTAAAAGGGGAAGGTTGGAGGCTGATGATAGTTGCCCAGGACCATTTGATCCAGTGATGTCTTCTTGAGGAAAGAGCATATCATAGCTGCCTTCAAGACTGAGGGGACCCCCCCCCCAAAAAGCTGACATCATTACATGGACCCAACCAGAGGTCACCTCTTGGGCTACTTTAGCCATCCAAGGGGGACCTGTATCTAACAAACAGGTGGCTAAGTTAACAGGCTGGAGACCCTGGCCACCTCATCAGGAGTTGCAGAATCAAGCTCACTCCCTCACTCCACACAAGGCCTTGCCCAGGGCATCTCAGTTGGACCCATCCAATCAGTTCAACTCTGAGCAAATCTCAGTGACTTTATCTGCCAAATAGTGAGAATATTCTTCACAGCAGCCTTACAGATAGTCCTGTGCCCCATCCCTCCCCAGCAGTTACTGGTTGCCCTGAATAGACAGATACAATAAGGGCAGAGAAATAAGGTCTTGCTGCCCTCATCGCCAAGATGTAATCTCTAATATGAGTTCTTACTCATGCTTGATAAGATTCACTCTTCATCTTCCTCCTGTGGTGCTTCAGGCATCTCTTCTTGCACTTTATTTCCTGGAGGTCCTAAGAAAACCAAGGCATATCCTGGGATCTTTGCAGGGAGTAAGCCTGCATATGGGCAGTCCAGTCCTCAGAGAAAACCCCAAGCTCCCTCTGAAACCTAGCCAGGTCCATCAGTCACCTGGGATGAGCCAATCTGACAGGTCTTGTCCCCTTCAGGATGAGATGGCACCAGTGAGCCAAAAGGTAATCAGAATGTGTTCTGACCACAGCATGAAATCACCAGGAAACACACCTGATTTGAAGAAGAGGTATTATATTTTTAACTGGCAGCTTCAAAATTGGCTACTAATTAAAAAACAAATGTTACATTTTACAGGGAAGTTCAGATGTGCTGTTCGTTCACATTTAATTTTACTACAGTATGTAGTTTTCTTTTGATAAAATCCTAGTATCTTGGTGCAGACATCCAGTAGCAAAACTAGGGACTTAGAAAAATCCTATCTATCTATCTATCTATCTATCTATCTATCTATCTATCTATCTATCTATCTATCTATCCATCCATCCTTCCTTCCTTCCTTCCTTCCTTCCTTCCTTCCTTCCTTCCTTCCTTCCTTCCTTCCTTCCTTCCTTCCTTCCTTCCTTCCTTCCTTCCTTCCTTCCTTCCTTCCTTCCTTCCTTCCATTTGTATGGCCACCCATCTTACCAAGTGACTCTGGGCAGTGAACAAAATTTAAAAAATGAAATAAAATAATAAATGAAATTAGAAAATTAGAAATAAGGGCTGCATTTATAAGAACTGCGTTAGTTAGTGTTATATTTGTATGTTGTTCCTTTCTCTGATTAATTTAAGGTGCTACAATGCCTATTGATTTCTAAGTTATCACCTAGCCCACTAATCCATGAGGTTACTTATAAAATAGGTCAGTCTACAGCAATACCAGAAAAACAGCTCCACCATGAAGCATTCCTTCCTCCAGTGCAGATCAAGTGGATCAGTTGACCCTTGTGGTATAATTATAATCATATGAGGGTTGAATGAATAAGAATGTCTCCAGTGTTGTAAGTCGTCAACAGATGCAGTACTGACACACTAGAAGCTGTGACATATTCTTTAGCTTCTGTTCTTTCACTTCACTTGGTGGGAAGGGTTCTGAGAAAAGGTTGTGTTGCCATTGTTTATGAAATGGAAGCCTGCAGTTAACACTCATCAATGCTGTTTAAGCAGTGTGCTGTTCTTGAATTTTTGACTGCTGAAAGAGTCCCTCCAATTAAAATTCACCGCTTAATGTAATTGTTTATGATGATGATTGTGTTGATGTACTGTGCATCACTGGGCCAAAAAAAAAAGTAAAGATGATGAACATGATTGCTATTTTTCTTTGCCAAAACTAGCATGTATTTATGCAAGTCTACATGTGTGGGAATACAGCATGAATATAATGACAAGAATCTATATTTTTAAAAGGGCAGGGCTTTAATTGTGTAGTCACACTGACCATCTTGATTTTTTGATTCCTCCTTTTAGATGCCACAGGGGCTTCCGTTCAAAATAAATTAGTTAAAAACTAATGAGTTATTTACTTTTAGGTCTAAATCAGTAGTTTGCAATATTCTAGTAATGTCACAGCAAGTCTATATAGTCTCTCTAGATTTAGACTCTGCTACATTATGGGAGACTGGAAGCTTCTGCACTGTAAATAATAGGCAAACCCATATATAGTTCTTTTCTCAGAAACACTTCTTTTTCTGTGGTTGTTTTCCAGTGTTGGCACTTCCTGATGTGTGCACCTCAACTCCCAGAAGTCTCAGAAATGGCCTTCTAGCTGGGGAATTTTGGAAATTGAAGTTTACACATTTGGAATTTGCCAGGGTTGAGAAACTTTGTTCAGTTTGTTTGGTAATTTTCTCTTTAACAGTCTCCCATAATGTAGCAGAGTCTAAATCTAGAGAGACTATATAGACTTGCTGTGACATTACTAGAATATTGCAAACTACTGATTTAGATTCTGATTTTAATCATTTCCCCCAAATAGATGGCCTATAGCTTCCCTCATTGCCTTTCAAGCTTTTGTAAAATTGGGGTCAGGAGCAGAACTGATGTTACAGAAAAGTTGAATATTTTTGTGAAAAGATCAGTAATGTCATTCTTTAAGAACTATTGGGTGGATCATCGTGTCTTATTTCTAGTTTCTCAGTTTGGCAAAGAATTTCATTTCTTGTTATCTTAATTTGTCTCAGTTCATTCAGTCTTCCTCCTCAGAAAGGCAGCTTCATCACAGGCATCTGTCCTGTGTCCTCAGCAGTGAAGACAGAAAATAACCTTAGTAAAAGACATTTTAGACTATTTATAAGAACTGGGCTACATGACAAACTAGTGAGGTTGCAAAATAATAAAGAGAGGCTAAATAGAGAAAGCATTCTGGTTTTTTACACATTGCAAGCTATAAAGAATTAGGCACAAAGTTTGATCAATGATCTGTGACAAACACCCTTTTATATAACACTTTTATAAAGTATTACATTGATTTGTTTGCATACATATACAATTAAAATGATACACATGTGTATCTAGGTACCCATAAATGCAAATATTTAATTAACCTATCTGTAAGTGCGAACAGCAAATATTGCACCAACTAATTTACTGAAGATTCAGTGTTGGCTTTCTTTACAACCATCTCAGCATGGACAAGAAAGGTATTAGTTGCATCACTGTAAAGCAATGAAATTCTGTAAGTTGGGATCTGCTGGCATGTAATAACTCGATCTGCTTCATGCAGACAAAATATATTAAAAGTATGGACGAGTGAAGTTTGTGCCCCAGGGAGAAGGCAAGATAATACATTGAAATTGTTCAGAGGTAGTTAGATGCCTAATGGACTAATATGTGAGCTATGTGAGGTCTGGGGTCTTGGTCTCATAAATTCTGGCTAGACTGATCCTGTAATTTCAAGCAAAAGTTAAAAGTGTTAGCAGAGTCATCAGTGCTCAGGGTCCATGATGCTGGCTATTATTCATGTAAAGGTTCAGAAAAAACAATCAAAGAACATTCCTAGAATACATATGAATTTGTGGACATATATTCACTTTCATATATAAATAAATTTAGTACAAAAATCAGTCTTCTTTCACATTAGTATGTACAGGGGGGCAAAAAAGTATTTAGTCAGCCACCAATTGTGCAAGTTCTCCCACTTAAAAGATGAGAGAGGCCTGTAATTTTCATTATAGGTATACCTCAACTATGAGAGACAAAATGGGGGGGAAAATCCAGAAAATCACATTGTCTGATTTTTAAAGAATTCATTTGCAAATCATGGTAGAAAATAAGTATTTGGTCAATATCAAAAGTTCATCTCAATACTTTGTTATATATCCTTTGTTGGCAATGACAGAGGTCAAACGTTTTCTGTAAGTCTTCACAAGGTTTTCACACACTGTTGCTGGTATTTTGGCCCATTCCTCCATGCAGATCTCCTCTAGAGCAGTGATGTTTTGGGGCTGTCGCTGGGCAACACGGACTTTCAACTCCCTCCAAAGGTTTTCCATGGGGTTGAGATCTGGAGACTGGCTAGGCCACTCCAGGACCTTGAAATGCTTCTTACGAAGCCACTCCTTCGGCCAGGCGGTGTATTTGGGATCATTGTCATGCTGAAAGACCCAGCCATGTTTCATCTTCAATGCCCTTGCTGATGGAAGGAGGTGTTCACTCAAAATCTCACGATACATGGCCCCATTCATTCTTTCCTTTAAACAGATCAGTCATCCTGGTCCCTTTGCAGAAAAACAGCCCCAAAGCATGATGTTTCTACCCCCATGCTTCACAGTAGGTATGATGTTCTTTGGATGCAACTCAGCATTCTCTCTCCTCCAAACATGACAAGTTGAGTTTAGACCAAAACGTTCTACTTTGGTTTCATCTGACCATATGACATTCTCCCAATCCTCTTCTGGATCATCCAAATGCTCTCTAGCAAACTTCAGACAGGCCCAGACATGTACTGGCTTAAGCAGGGGGACACGTCTGGCACTACAGGATTTGAGTCCCTGGCAGCGTAGTGTGTTACTGATGGTAGCCTTTGTTACTTTGGTCCCAGCTCTCTGCAGGTCATTCACTAGGTCCCCCTGTGTGGTTCTGGGATTTTTGCTCACCATTCTTGTGATCATTTTGACCCCACAGGGTGAGATCTTGCATGGAGCCCCAGATCAAGGGAGATTATCAGTGGTCTTATATGTCTTCCATTTTCTAATTATTGCTCCCACAGTTGATTTCTTCATACCAAGCTGCTTGCCTATTGCAGATTCAGTCTTCCCAGCCTGGTGCAGGTCTACAATTTTGTTTCTGGTGTCCTTCAACAGCTCTTTGGTCTTAGCCATAGTGGAGTTTGGAGTGTGACTGTTTGAGGTTGTGGACAGGTGTCTTTTATACTGATAAAAAGGTCAAACAGGTGCCATTACTACAGGTAATGAGTGGAGGACAGAGGAGCCTCTTAAAGAAGTAGTTACAGGTCTGTGAGAGCCAGACATCTTGCTTGTTTGTAGGTGACCAAATACTTATTTTCCACCATGATTTGCAAATAAATTCTTTAAAAATCAGACAATGTGATTTTCTGGATTTCTTTTCTCATTTTGTCTCTCATAGTTGAGGTATACCTATGATGAAAATTACAGGCCTCTCTCATCTTTTTAAGTGGGAGAACTTGCACAATTGGTGGCTGACTAAATACTTTTTTGCCCCACTGTATGTATAGGTATCTGTCTTGCATTCTACAGCATTCTTCAGACTTCAAGATGTTGTACCACAACTCCTATCACCATGTCTGGCGCAGCTGTTAACTATGGATAATGAGAGTTTTAGTCCAACATCAGGAAAGCACCTAGTTGGGAAAGCAGCTATGAGTGACACTTGAAATCTTTAAAAAATATTGTATGTATTTTTTATTGTGTGTAAAGGAATTTGTATTCATGACAAAGAATTTTATAAATAAACAGTATGGGATAGTAGCAGAAGCTGGAATACAAACAGCAGAGATAAAAAATATGAAAGATTTTCTTGTTGCATGGTATCACTAGCTTGTTAACTGCTTTTTTGGCAAATAAATGTGCACTGCAGCCATCATTGTGTTATATGCTATATTTAATGATAGGTAACTTCTACTTCAAATGCTCCTGCTTGGGCTCATTGTATATATCAGATTTCAAGTTTCCTGTCTGTTTTGCACAGCCCCACAAACTAATATCCTTTCTTAAGATAAGTTGACATAATTATTGATTTTTAATGTCATGTAAATAACAATTTCCGAATGAATGTAAATCTCTAAAAATATAGAAAATATCCTGTAAATTTGTGAGGGTTAGGGTCAGTATTTTCCTGTCTTAATCTTTTTTCTTTCTTTTTATCTTTCAAACAATAAACAATAAATATCTGTTTCTTAAATGTCACTTCGCATGGTGATTTTTTTTTCCTCCTGAGCCGTTTTGGAGTAATGCAGTAAAGGATCTTCCTTTTCCAAGCCTTGCTCCTCCAACCAATTTGTGCTTCCTGGCATATGTAAAAACAACAAGATTCCTCATTTTACTAATGTAGAGAGATCTCTTTCTATAAAAATGAAAACCACCTCTGATATCTTGGATAAGTGAAGCCACAGACATGTATAAATATGTGTCATTTTTGTGTGTAGACAAAAAAATTCAAGTATATTGTAGACCAATACTTCTTCCACAGTTATTTGGGTTAATATCTTTCTGTCTATGTTTAAAAGGCAGTGAAATATTTCAGTTTATCTGGGATATCAGCACTCCTGTGGATTTCAGTGTTCTACTTGCAAAAAGGATAGGGCAGACTGGCCATAGGGACAGCAGGGCTTGTGAATATTCTCTAACCAAAACACAGCTGGCAGATCTAATTTTAGATTCTATAGCCTTGATCATGGCTCTTTAATGTACTGAATAGAGGGGGAAGCATTTAGCAAGATTACAGGAAGCATCACAGAAGTTCAGTTCCAAATTCTATAAATTTAATCTTGACATTGCTGTGTTTCCTACCACCTTTTTGCTTATTTTTTGTATGATTTATAGTACCTGTGAAAGTTGCCAGGTTGCTACTTCTAGAACAATGAGCAGCTACATATAATGTTCTGCCATCCCAAATCTTCACTCAAAGAGACTTTCTTTGTGGCTGGAAGCATAGTTAAGTCTCACTGTTTATTCAGAACCTGACTGTGAAGCCAATAAAAACAATAGGATTTATTAGTATTTGCCACTGAATTTCATGGAGGATGAAAGGAGGATGGACTTGCTTAGACGCTGGCCCTTCTTTATTATTATTACTGTTGTATTTTTAAAATGAGGGCAAAACCAAGGGAGAATTTTGTGGTGCAGTTTGAGAAAATGTACAAATTAGCATGTTCCATTCATAAGTGGAATGCTGGCAATAATTAAAAATATACTATGAATTATTCAAAATGTGTTTGGGACAATAATATCCTAAACTCACCTTGACTGTTAGCTAAAATAATGAAACAGTATGTTTTGAATTCAGAAATGTTTGAGTGCTTGGAAGTACAATATAGGTCTATATTTGTTAGAATATTTAGCTCTCAGAACAATACAGCAAAAGCATAAATTAAAAGCAACTGATATTAAAGCAAAAGAGGGTAAAATAAGTATCACAAGATATGCTGAGACAACATAGAAGTAAATTACTTAAAAGCAACAGAGCACTAGAGGTACAAGAGCATTAAAGAATATGAGCAGATAAAAATACATTTGGCAATGAAAAGAAAAAGGGGGTGTCAGGTAAGCTAGACAGCAGGAAATATTCTGTGGTTGGGGCTGCTAATGAAAAGGCGTATTCCCATATAGACACCATCTGTACCTTGGCATACACAGTCTCTCAGACCAGGCCTTGCATTGACTATCCCTGAACTCAGTTAGGAATGTACAGAAATAAGTATTCATTCAGCTACTGCGATCTGATGATCTGATGTTTATGATTTCTGAGTGCACTAACACTTTACTAACATTTTTATTATATTTAGTCAAAAAGAAGATTTTTTTCTCCAAAATATTTTACCTTTAAACTTGAAGGGTTGATTTAGATGTACTGAGATGCAGAGGACGTTTTATTCTATCCAATCTTCCCTTTTTTGAGAGAAAAATTGTTTTAAATTCAAGATTATCTTCCTTTTAGAGTACAGTTCTTTCACTATCACATAATAAATTTTGCATATCTAGCCAAATACAACCAGAATTGTTCTCCATTGCGATTCTTCTTCAGTCATTCAATAGAACAATAAGTGCTGGATTCAGTTTTAGTATACCCTTATTTTCCATTTCTTTTCAAATAATTGTGTGAGGGTACAATTGTGGGAAAAAATATTACATTTTTTAAGTGTGCTGGCATCAGTTGACAATTCCTATAGATTCAGGAATTCAAACCAATAGGCTCAAACCAGAATGAATGCCACAAAAATTGTTACTGAATAAAAATTAAGAAATATATATATATATATATATATATATATATATATATATATATATACACACATACATACATACACACACACACACACACACAGACACACACACACCAGACTGTGTCCTTTCAGCTTATAAGGAACCCTGAAATGAAAGCAGATGGACCCCCTGGGGCTGGTTGGTAGCTACACAGTACTTTTCTGGGTCTTTAGGTCTGTGCCAAGGTTTAAAGTGTCTGTGGTATTTTGCCACCTTTTTATACTTTTTCAAAGGACAAGGAATATAAATACTACAACACCTAGGTAGTACATCTTATCAGTGACTTGGTCACAACTCAAACTGTTGACTTTCTGCCAAAAATATTTTAAGTGAGATACCATTTCTTCTCTTCCTTTCTGCATATGTTAGACTAGGGAGCTCATGTTGTTCTCTTTATTTTAATTATTACAAATACAGATAAAAGCCTCAAAAGTGACAGTAATTGCATAGAAATTGCAACAGTTTATTAAGTAAATGTTTCTAAGCACAAGACAGATTATATGTGCAGAGATGTGGACCACACTATTACCTCTCCTTATCATTTCTTTTATAGTGACATTACAGCAAATTCTCATAGTGGTTTTCAAGCCACTACTTTTCTGTATCCATCCTGAAATACCTTAATGTGTGCTTAAAGCTGATTCGGTAATGTTGCGCCAACAGCTTAGCATTTCTTAATTTTAAATAATTCATGCTAAAGCTACGGCATAAAATGGTATTTTTCTTTTCATATTATTCTGTACCATGCAAAAAAGCAGAAGTACTTTTCTATTAAATCTCAGCCAGTTAATTTTTATTAAAATTGAAAGATTTCTTAATATGAAAAGGAAATGTACATTAACTCACAAAGAAAACTGGAAAAACTTTCATTCGATTATCATGTTGATTACCACATTACGTCCTGAAAAACACCAACAGATTAATCTCATAGATTTGCTCCCATAGAAATCTGCTGGATTTCTTATAATCCTTACATATATCTCCACATGCTTTACTTATGGGAGGTCAGAAAGGGTCCAGGTTCTTTACAATTTATAAAGGCCCCTTGAACAACTTTTTTTTTTTTTAAGAATTGAATTATGTCCATTATTTGACTAAAATTGTCAATTTTATTTATTTGACTAAAATTGTCAAAATGGAGAGCCGGTGTAATCTAGTGGTTAAGGCATAAGGCTAGAAAGCAAGAGATTGTGAGTTCTAGTCCTGCCTTAGGCATGAAAGCCAGCTGGGTGTCTTTGAGCCAGTCGCTCGCTCTCTCTCACCTCACAGGTTTGTTGTTGTGGGGAAAATAAGAGGAGGAAGGAGTATTAGGTATGTTTGCCACCCTGAGTTATTTGTAAAAAACAATAAAGGCAGGATTAAAACATATTTTAAAAATGGAGAAAATCAAAGAGTTGGGCCTGTGTAAATCATTAAATGTCTCCAATATTTTTTTAAAATATTGAATATCATAGAAAACAGGATTGTGAATTATTTCAGTGTGACAGTTGTAATTTTAGTTTTTAAAGCTTTCTTTTGCTAGTCAATGACTGAAATAAAGAAACTTGATGTGACTTGCCCTGAGAATTTGTGAATGTAATAATTTCTCTTAGGATACAGTATCTGGGGAGTTTTGAGGGGGTAAAATTTTAACAGCACTAGGCTGCTGCTGCTTTGTCCAAAATAAAATTACAAGTAGATTTTAGCTTTTCTACTATGGATAAATAAGCCCCCGTGTAAATTTGAAGAAATTAAATAATAATGATAAGTGAATGTTTTCAGTGAGTTTTCACTTATTCCAATTTCGGTGACTCTCATTAAATGGTTTTGCTCCAAATTTACCAGATATGGTAATTTAAATGTAGCACATGACATATTTGTGGGCATAGCAGTGCTTTTAAATAACAGGAGTTTTACAAAAATATAAACCAAATTAGGTTTTTACAGGCTATGTTTAAGATTTGTTCATCCATATTACTTGTTTGTTAACAAGGTAAATTGCAGGTCAGATGATGATGATGATGATGATATTTTTATCCCACCTTTTTAAATATATTTTGGTCAACTCAAGGTGGTGAACATACCTAATACTACTGCCTCCTATTTTCCCCACAACAACCACCCTGTGTGTGGGGTTGGGCTGAGAGAGTGTGGCTGGCCCAAAGTCATCCAGCCAGCTTATGTGCCTAAGCGGAGCCTTGAACTCACAGTCTCCTTGTTTCTAGGCCAGCATCTTAACCACTACACCAAACTGGTTCTCTTTTCTTTCCCACAACCATACATGTACAGTATGACAAGTATCTCAGTGTTAGTTTATCTTACACCACTACTTATTCTGATGATTTAGATTTAAATTTGTATCCTTCCTTTTCTCCGGGAATTTAGGGCATCTCATATGGTGCCTCTCTTAATTTTATCCCTACGATAGACCCCTGTGAAATAGGTTGGGCTGAGAAAGAGTTAACTGGTCCAAAGCCATTCTATAAGCGTCCATGTCTGAGAGTAGACCTGGATTTTCTACTATTTTCTCTAGTATACCTTAGCCACTACTTCACATTGACCTATAGACTTTATATAGGTCAGCAGGAATGCCACAAGGATGGCCAGCCACAACTAATAGAACCAGTGGGGTCCACAGCAGATATGGCATTGTGATCCAACCCTTACCCCTTTTGTACGTGCATCATTTTATCTGCCATTTTGCCTGTTTCAACCTGTCCCTGCGGATGCCGACGTGATGGAATGTATCTACGAGGAGGAGAGTGATGTGGCAGATCAAGGCTATCAGGAAGGAGGGGCCGCATTCCAGCAGGGGAAAGGAGGCAAAAGACATCCGCAGGGGGAGCATGAGAAGAGTAAGAGATTCAGGATAGCCACTCCCTAGAATCTCCCAGGGTATATCCACTAGTTGCTGTACTATGGATTTAGTTTGGTAAGATTCTGTCTATAAGGTGTAAGCAAATAAAGGAACTGTACTTCATCGTTGTTCTTGGGCTGGGCCTGATAGCCACTAAATAGAACACAACAGCCCCTAACCTTTTTTTTTTCAGCTCCCCAAAACTCCCCCCCTTCCAATATTGTACCATCAGAATCTGACAACAAGCTGTCCAACAACTACACTTGGCATCAAAAGAAAAGTTACATGTTAAGCATTCAGGCAGCTTTCCAGATCTAGAGAATGTTTAAAAAAGAAGCAAGTCAGAAAATCCTACCCCAAGTCTTCTTAGTAGTGTTGTTATGTGACCACCTCACCTACTATAGCTAACTACTACTACTAATAATAATAATACATTTCAATCAATAAGGGGGCCTTCTGCACATTAGCCAACCCCCCTATTATTTGATGCAAAGCAGCTCATCAAGGCGCATAAGTCCTGCCTTGAGGCTTCAGAATGAGGTAACTGGACACAGCAACTGTGAAGGGCCTTATTGAGGTGGATTGCGGTCCATCTGCATAAGCCCAACCAAACAAATTATAACTACTAGGGCTTTGCAAAGTATTTCAAGGAGCACTTTGCAAAACATGCTGATGCAATCATAGCAGCACTCTTTGAAACACTGAGATAATTGCGTCCTCTGGAAAGCTCCGTGCTGTTCCTTTAAGGGCTTTCCTATTTCATCTCCACATGTGTGTGCCTGCACAGCCACTTCCCTTTGCTGATAACCCTAGCAGAACAGTTTTTGCTGCATGCAAACAAATAACCTTGAAAGCCTTTAAACAGCTGTGATAAGTCTTCTGTAGGATGTGGTTGCCTCAGTGCTTTATGGAAGGTTGTTTTACCTGTGAACCCTTCAGATAATGTTTTAAATCATTTACTATAGCTGTAGAAATACAGAATACACCAATTTGTAGAAAAAATGTACAGTCCAATTGCTTAATAGTCCTTGTGGAAAGATGCCATTCACTGTGTTGAGGGGAGTTGGTAGAGAGAACAAGGAGCAGGGAATTAGCGTTACATGTGTGAAATTCTTAAGCAGTGCATGGTAAGTATGACGAGAATGAATGCTTGTGGGAAAGTAGAAGAGAGAACAGTCAAATACAGTATTAAGCACAAAGCACAGCACAGTTATGTATATCTGCTTGTAATTTATTTAGTACTTTTTGCATATATAGTCTTTTGCTATATAAAGATTGCTGGTGTTTGATGAAGAGAAATCTCCTGGTTTAATCTGAAACAGGACTTTGGCAAATCCTGACTCAAGCATTCCCTGAGAACCTAAACAATGCCTATGTCATTACAGTAATGCACTGAGGGAAGAGAGATAACATACAGTTTAGTGGCTGATTTGAAAAATCTCTACTAGCAACGGGATAGGGAGAACAAGTAAACTTGTATTTTGCTAACTTGCCAAGCTGCAGTGCTTTGTCAGGGATAAGGGAGGGTGTTTTGCTGCCTTATGCAATTTAACATTGTGCTCTTCCCATATCTAACTGCATGAAGGTCAGCATAAAACACATTTACAGCAGAATCCAAATGCTTGCAAGCTTGGAAATAAATTTCATGAGTGGGGACATCATATCTCAACTGCAGAAATCTGAGCAACCACTTGATGGCAACAGATACAGAACGTTCTAGCAATTGTCTGCATTTGGCTGCTCAGCCATGGTAGACTTACCATTATTTTAATAGAATTTACTTCTAGCTGAATGTGTTCCATCTTGTCCTGGAGGACTGGCAGATTCTGGACTACTGACTTGCCTGGATGGGATTGGATTGAGTGACAAGAGTGGACTTAATCGGGGCACTGCTTGGGCCTTGCCTCGAATGAGAGCCAGAGGAGGAAGGGGTAGCTGTGTTTGATCTGCCTCATATGTATTAGAGAGTGTGGTGCTCAGGTGGCCTAGCGCAAGCAAGCTGTGATCCAGGGGGATTGGATAGATGTGAATGTATAGGTGGAGGTCAGGGAGGGGGTGATTGGATTGGTAGGATTTGCTGAGTGCTGGAAGAAGAAGCAGTTCTGTGGCCTAGTCCCCCTTCCCCCTGGTGTGGAAGATGGTAGATTTGGGAGTCCCTAGCCTGGGGATGGGTATGCAAGAGAGTGGAAGGTGGAGGTTTTGGGTGGGTGGAGGATGGACAGCAACATCAATTTTGTGATGGGTAGGGGGACATATGGCGAGAGTCATGGGGCAGGCTGTACTTGGGGAATGTGGTGCTGCTGTGTGGTGGCAGTGATGTGTTCTGGCTGTCTCTGCTTTGCCCCAACCCATGGTCACCAAACCTTTGGAGACTCAGGCTTTCAGCAGCTACTACTGAATATTACATCTGCCTGTAATAAGGCCTCCCTCATCTGCAATTTAACCATGAATGAGAGGACAGATCTCATATGCATTACTGAGACCTAGATGGGTGCTAAGGGAGGGTTTGCCCTCTTGGAGATGTGTCTATCTGGGTTTTGGGGTTGGCATCAACCAAGACCTCAGGACAAGGTAATGAAGTGATCCTAGTCATCTGGGACTCTCTAGTGGCATTCAGAGGCTCTGCCCACAGGTGACTGGGTGTGAGACCCTGTGAGTTTGTTAAGTTAGGCTCTAGGGATCAGATAGGATTGTTGCTTTTGTAACACCCTCCCTGCTGTATAACAGCCTCCTTGCCTGAGTTCTTGGATTCCATGGTTTTGTTAATGGTGAAGTTCCTCATGTTTGAGGTCTTAGGGGACTTTAACTTCCCTTTTCTTGGGGCAGAATTGGAAGTAGCTTGGGAGTTCATTGCCACTGTGGTAGCCATGGACCTGACTCAGGTAATCAAGAGCCCAAGGTTGGAGAGCAACACAGAGTGAATGTGACCAAATATTGTCTAGATTCACTATTATGACCTATCTCATGATGATAAAGGTGACAGAGCATCATTACTTTAGATTTGTTCCAAATTGGATTCTAGTCTTGGTGCAGGTCCTATGGAGTTGACTGAAGTATGTCCTAGCTCAGTTATCTGGGCTGAGATTGATACTGTTAAATCTCAAGGAAGTGGAAGGGGGTCTCAGAGCTGTAAATTCAGCCACTTTGTTGTTAGATCATGTCACTCCTGCTTGGCTGGGACATGATATGTGGTTGGGCCTGGGCAGTTGCGAATGCATCCTTAAAAGAGGGAGTGGTTCTGCCATCCCTCAAGGACATGGTAGTCTGCTCCCACCTCATGAAGCCACCCTAGATCTGACCTTTTTAGACAACTTTCATCTTGTCTCCAGCCTTTGCTTTTCGAGAAGGAGGCTGCTTTGCAGTATTAGAGGGCCCTGGATGAAATGGATTATCTGGATCCTTTCTAATCAGGTTTCAAGCCGGGATATGGGATTGTTCACACTTGTGGATGACCTCTGGAGGGAGCAAAATGGCAGTAGTGCATCCATCCTCGCTCTCCTTAATCTCTCAGTGGTCTTCAGTATCATTGATTGTGGTAGCCTTCTGGACCAGCTCTGGGGATTAGGAGTTGGGGTTCTTCTTTCTCTGGAGTCGGTTCCAGTCAGTGTTGATGTGGGTGAAAGGTCTGCCTCAAAGCCCCTTTTATGTGGGGTTCCTCAGGACTTGACTCTCTCCCCCTTCCTGTTTAATATCTACAGTACATGAAGCTGCTTGGGGAGGTCATTTGACAGCAAGGGGTGAGGTATCATTAATATGCTGATGATAGTCAGCTGTATATATCTACCCGCTTCTGTGGAACACTTCATGTTTTGTACCAGTTTTGTTCCTTCCTCATCAAGGAAGGACATTCATTCATGCTTTGATCACTTTCCAAGTGGATTTCTCATAAGTAAACTGTACCTATTGTCAAATAAGTAATCACTGAATTGTAGTAAATTTTAATTTATGTTATTTCTTTGAATTTCTTTTATTTATTAAATCAATTTATATGCAGCCTCAACCATTGTAAGAACTCTAGGTACATATAACAGATTTATAAAAACTATGAAAAACTATGAAAGAGAAACAGTCCGACCACAGCAATAAACATTTTAATAACCCATGTCATGGAAAACAATAACACTTGTGCAACCTACAGAACAGATATCCCAGGCGGTCACAAATTACGCTGTCCTTGGACTTGCTGAAAAAGCCAGGTCTTCAAGGCTTTCTGAGTCAGGGCTCTGCAGATTTCAGGGTGAACATTATCCTAGAAGGCAGGGAAAGTTACATTCTGTACTTATCACCAAACCTTCCATTTTTCTTGAAATGCAAATAGCTCCTTAAGAGAAGCCATTTTTCTCAGTATACTGAAAGAAATAATTACACTTCCTGTTCTAATTGGCCATAGTTTGAAAGCACTCAGGCTTTCCAGAGAACTCAAATTTTACATAAGTTTCTGCCTCAGTCTTATCTACTGGGATCGATCTGTTGGAATGTTCTATCCCATCACTGATGTTTGACTCACTCACCAGGTGCATGATGCTCCTTAGCCTGTCCTCCTGACACTGTTTTTCTCCTGAATAATGTATTTTTTTCCCAGGCTAGTTTTATGATAGCTATTTTAAGTAATGGCAGTTTCCAAGTGCTATCAAGCAATAATCACTGCTTGTGAAAAAATAATGCAAAATGAAATTCAACAAGTTGAGTCTGGGGAGAAGAAAGAACAGGGGGAACAATAGCATAGGTATGAAGAAACAGGCATGGGTATGCAGTCCATGTTGACATTATGAACACAGCACATATGCTGCATTGTCATATGCTCAGTGAACATCAGCTGTATTTGAGGCAAATACTGACAGAACAGTACTTTACAGACAAAAGGGGCTGTATAGATCCTGCCTTGCATGCAAATTCCCAAACTGCCTTCATGGAAGTCCTCCTGTGTAGAGATATGAAAGCAAAAATCTCTTCACAAAAAATTGGCAAAACTGAGCTAAGTATTTGAAAAAATGTTGGCATGTAGCCAGGGATGGGAGGGCAGAGGAGTAGAGCATGAAAGATCACAAGGATTACCATTAGTAATTCATTCTGTACAATGTGATTTAATGAAAGGATTCCATCCTTCTGATAATATCAGATATTGTAGTGATACATTCAGAAAAATACGAAATGGCTGTCATGACTTTGTTGGATGTGGAAAAAGCCTTTGATATGGTACTAATTAAATTTTTGGAATAGCTTACACAAAAAATGGACTTCCATAAAACTTTATTTCTTGAATTAAAATTTATTATTCTAGGTCTTCTGCTCAAATATGTACTAATGGATGATTTCTTCCCCGCCAAGATGTATCATGAAACCTGTCAAAGATGCTTTTAATTTTGTGTTGGAACCTTTTGCTTACCTTATTAGACAATTATGTGATATTTAAGGTATACAAGGGACAGGGCCTTTTAACAGATTATGAAAATTTTATGCCTAGATTTGGGGATAGTATAGTATGATAAATATTCTGTACAATACTTTAGCATAAATCTAATATTTTGTCTATAGCCAATAAAGTTTTTGTGGAAATATATAAAATGGGTTTTACCTTTTGCTCAGGTTCTAGTAAATATCTGAGAATAATTATTCTTAGAAAAATATCCTTATTGGTACATTTGAACATTTCAAAAAGATTACTAAAGATTAATGGTGATGTTAATAGATGATTGAAAATGCCTGTGGAATTATGGGGAAGATTAAATGTTGCAAAATGAATGTTATCATTTTGATATATATTTTAAAAGGCATATCTAATGTTAATTCTGCTTAGATATTTTAAAGTGATCAATTAATTTCATCGACCAGGTGGTTCACAATTGTGGAAGAGTTGCTGGATGTGTTGTGGGTGTCTTGCACTTATATGATGGCCCAGCTGCCCTCCTTCTGGGGAAGAGCTGGTTGGAGGGATTGTTTGTATCATATGGGAGGTGGGCTCCCAAATGGTCAATGAAAGTGGCTTGGCAGAAGTGCTATGTAGATGGTAAACTGTTGAGTGGGAGGTGGTTTGTTGGGATTCCTTGTGGCTCTGAGAGCAAGGGCTGAAGGGCCCAAGGATCTCACTCACCCTCTCTTGGTATGTTGGGTTTGAAATATGATAAGGTGGGGATCCCCTGTCTTGGGAACTGGGGGATATGGGTTGAGGAAGTGTTGGGATATCAGGAGGGCTTGTGGTGCGTCAGAATATCTCAGTGTTGATGGGTATGGGGAGATGTGGGAGATAGGAAATGGGCCAACTCTTGGGGAACACAATCTCAGTATTCTGTTCTGATTTAATGTTCTATCCCCCTGAGCTCACCCCCAGTGCACGGTCAGCAGACCCTCAGGGGCCCTGGCTTTTGGTTGCTGCTGCTGAAATGCCAGATTGGCTTTTAATAAGGCCTCTCTCGTTTGTGACTTGATCATAGATGAGAGGGCTCACCTGGCATGTATTACCGAGACCTGGCTAGGTCTGAAAGGAGGAGAATCCCCTTTTGGAAATGTGCCAAGCTGGGTTTTGGATGTGGCATTAGCTGAGAATTCAGGGCAGGGAGCAGAGTGGCAGTTGTCATTCGGGAGGCCCTAATGGCTTAATTTAAAAAAAAATACTGCATTAAATATGGAAAATGTATAAGATATTTGGAATAGAGAATTGGAGTTTCCTGTATTACAGAATCAATGGTCTCAGGTTTTAAGAAATATTAAATAAGTTTCTTATGATCTTAAAACAATATTAATCCATAGTGAATTTTTTTTTTTTTTTTGGTTCTTATTGGACTCTTCAGTTGTTTATAAAAAAAGTTGGGTGTTGACTTTATGTTTGAAGATGCAATAAAGTTGAAGTTACATTACAGTCCATCAGAAGCCTTGGTAGCCACTTGGAATAAAAGGTGGCTGAGGCTTTGGATTGGATCACGCCCATGCGACCTCTCTCCTCTCAGGGATCCCAGCACTCTCCGTGGTTTATGGAAGACCTAAGGGAGAGGAAGCGAGAGAAGAGATGTCTAGAGTGTCACTGGCGCTTGACAAGGGACAGACTCAACTGAACATGGGTTAGAGCGGCTATTCATGTCTACTTAGTGGCAATAAGGGCGGTGAAGTGTCATTACTCCTCCGCTCTTTTTGTGTCTGCAGATAGCCACCCTGCAGCCCTGTTTTGCGTGATATGAGCCCTCCTGGGTAAGGATGGCTCAGAGAACCTTCTGCCGGGACGTGCAGAGGAATTTTCTCAACATCTGTCAGATAAAATCGCTCAGATTCATTCTCAGTTGGACGCTGGCTTTACTGCAGGTCCAGTGGAGGTGCCTAGGGAGGAGTCTCACCCTGTTATCTGGGAACAGTTTGAACCTGAGGAAGTGTACAGGGTCCTTGGAGCTGTGAGCTCAGCCACCTGCTCTTGAGATCCGTGCCCCTCCTGACTTGTGAAAGCAGCCTGGGGGGTGTCATGCAAGTGGGTTCTAGTGATGGTAAATGCATCTTTGAGTGAGGGGGTTGTTCCCTCACCTCTTAAGGAGGCCTTGGATCACCCCCTCCTCAAGAGGCCATCGCTAGACCCCACTATACTGGACAATTTTCATCCAGTATCTAACCTCTCCTTTTTGGGGAAGGTGATTGAGAAGGTGGTTGCGCAACAGCTTCAGAGGACCTTGGATGAAGCGGATTATCTGGATCCCTTTCAGTCGAGATTCAGGCCTGGGTATGGGACAGAAAGAGCATTGGTCATGCTTTTGGATGAACTCTGGCGAGGGCAGGATGGAGGTTGTGCATCCATCCTTGCTCTACTTAACCTCTCAGCAGCTTTTGATACCATTGACCATGGTATCCTTCTGGATTGGCTCAGAGGATTGGGGATGGGTGGCACTGTGTTGTGCTGGTTCACCTCCTTCCTCCAGGGCCAGTTTCAGTCAGTGGTGGTTGGGGAGGAGAGATCCCGCCCTCAGCCCCTGTTATGTGGGGTGCCACAGGGTTCAGTGTTCTCCCCCCTCCTATTTAACATCTACATGAGGCCGCTCGGTGAGCTCATCTGTCGCCGTGGGGTGAGATATCATCAGTATGCTGATGATACCCAATTATACATCTCTGCCCCTGGCGAATTAAGCAATTCTGTGAATGTCTTATCCCAGGGCCTGGAGGCTGTGAGGGTCTGGATGAGGAATAACAGGCTTCAACTGAACCCTGGCAAGACTGAGTGGCTGTGGGTTCTGGGGCCTTCTGGTGCTAGAGTTATGCTATCTTTGGTACTGAATGGGGTTGCACTGCCCCATACAGACCTTGTGTGCAATCTGGGGGTCCTCCTGGACTCACAACTCCTGCTCGAAGAGCAGGTGGCAGTTGTGGCTAGGAGGGCCTTTGCACAGCTTCGTGTTGTGCGCCAGTTGCACCCATTCCTAGATCAGAGGGACCTAATCACTGTCACTCGTGCCCTGGTCACCTCCTGTTTGGATTTCTGTAATGCGCTCTACATGGGGCTGCCCTTGAAAAGTGTCCATAAGCTTCAGTGATACAAAATGCAGTGGCGTGGGCAGTTACGTGTGCCCCTAGGGAGGTACACGTTACACTTCTGCTTCACAAGGTGCACTGGTTGCCTGTTTGTTTGTTTATTTATTTATTCAATTTTTCAACCGCCCATCTCCCCCCAATGGGGGAACTCTGGGCGATTCACAACAAACATTAAAAACATAAAATATATAAATACATAAAACCTTAATTAAAAACATTACTAAAAAGAAGAAGGAGAGACCAAGAGGATGAAAAATCTGAGGCTGAAGGCAGAAGGCCTCTATGGGGCTAGCCATCCCCATGCTTGAGGTATTCCCACCCCACCCCAGGCCAGGTGGCAGAACCAGGTCTTCAAAGCCTTACGGAAGGCCAGGAGTGAGGGGGCCAATTGCACCTCTGGGGGCAGAATGTTCCAAAGAGCGGGGGCTACTGCAGAGAAGGCCCGCCTTCTGGACCCCACCAGTCGAAGTTCTTTCACTGAGGGGGTCCGAAGCATGCCCTCTCTGTGTGATTGTGTGGGACGGGTTGAAGTTATAGGGGAGAGGTGGTCCCTTAGATAACCTGGTCCCATGCCATGTAGGGCTTTAAAGGTGATAACCAGCACCTTGAATTGGACCCGGAAGCAAACTGGCATCCAATGCAGCTCGCGGAGCAGAGGCGTTACATGGGCCCTCCTTGGGGCTCCAAAAATAGCCCGTGCGGCTGCATTCTGGACCAGCTGTAGCTTCCGGATACTCTTCAAGGGTAGCCCCATGTAGAGCGCATTGCAGTAGTCTGTCTGGGAGATAACAAGGGTGTGAGTGATTGTTCGAAGGGCATCCTGATCCAGGAATCTTGCTTGTTTGCTTCCAGGTCCAGTTCAAGGTGCTGGTTTTGACCTTTAAAGCCCTTCATGGCGTGGGGCCAGGTTATCTGAGAGACCACCTCTCCCTGATTACATCTGCCCATCCCATCAGATCTGGTAGAGAAGGCATGCTGCAGATCCCATCTGCTAGAGAGTAACATTTGGCGGATCCCAGGAGGCGGGCCTTCTCTGCTGTGGCGCCCACATTGTGGAATCTTCTCCCCCTGGAAGTGAGATTAGCTCCATCCCTCTTAACATTCCGTAGGTCCCTCAAGACCTGGTTGTGTGATCAGGCCTGGGGCTCTCAGGGGTCTGGGGAGATTTTACGATGGCTCCCTTATTAATTTTATTCCTTCCTGTTTTGTGTGTTTTTACAGTTTTTTATATGTAGTTGTTTTTATGTATTTTTTTAAAATTGTTGTACGCCGCCCAGAGTCACCTTGCTTGCTTGCTTGCTTGCTTGCTTGCTTGCTTGCTTTATTTATTTATTTATTTATTTATTGTATAGCACATTCACATCAATAGAAGCGAATATGTGTAGCTCAGGGTTGAACTGTGGAGTCCTTGGGGGTTCTCCGAGCTTGGTTGTTTTCTTGCAAACGTTTTATTACCCGGCTAGGTAACATCTTCAGGGCTAGAATAGAATGAGGTTTGCTCTCTGTTTATGTATTGTGGCAAGCCCTGCCAGTGTTGGTGGGGGTGTGGGTTTTGTTTTGTTCTATTTTTTCCTCTGGTAGTTCCTTGATTAAGGTATTGTTTACCGCTTGTATGTCTGGTGGTAATCTTGGTGCTAATTTCTGCTTATCTGTGTGATGATTGCTGGTGAGATGTTTTGGTCTTTTGTTTTCCTTTCTTTTGTCTCTTTTGAATAGTGTGTAGATGTTGTTTATCTCTTTGTGCCTGTTGATGGCTGCCTTGTCTGAATACTAAGCTTCAGAGACCCCTAAGGACTCCACATTCACATTGCAATTCAGTAGAATAAAAACACAAGAGATAAAATACAAAATATGAAATACAAAATATAAAAGATTACAAATATAGTTTTTTATTTCATTTGTCACAGCCAGGAAATCAACAAAATCTCCATCATAGGCTCTGTTTTGGCACTCTGTCACTATATGTTGGATAGTTTGTGTGAGATGGGTGGCTATATAAATATGATAAATAAATAAAAATAAATAAAATGTTAGTGTATGAGCTTTGGTCACACTCTTTGGTAGCTACTTATTGTTTTACTTATTTATTAGACTGATATTCTGACTTACCTTCAGCTTGCGCTGGGACAGAGTGGCCAAAATCACCCAGTAAGCTTTTATGGCTGAGGGTTGACTTGAAACCCAGTATGAGTAAAAAACTTTAACCCTATACAGGTAGTCCTCGGCTTATGTCCATTTTTCAACGACTGTTCAAAGTTATGGCGGTGCTGAAAAAATGTACTTACAACTGGTCCTCAAAGTTCCAGCCATCGCAGCACCTGGGTGCTCAGATGCCCAGCTTGTGATTATGATTATGATGTTGCAGCGAGCCACACTACGTGTGACCTTCCCTGCTGGCTTCCCACAAGCTAAGTCAATGAGGAAGCTGGCAGGGAAGATTGCAATCCCTTCAGTAAGTTACTCCTGCCACTTTTTCTCCCAAGGAGCCCACTGCAGAGTATGAGATCCCAGTGAGTACGAGCAGCTCCACCCCCACATTCTGTAGCGCATGCCTTCCCACAGCATCCCCCATCCGCGGCCTTCTCCAGTCCTGCCACAACCTCTACCAACCCAACTGCAACCTCCACCAGCCCTCTTGTCTCTTCTGGCCTTCCCACAGCCCCCGCCGACCTGTCTGCTCTCCCTAGTGTCTATCTGTAGCACAATCCCCCCTCCCCCCATGCTCCTTACCTGGGACTCCTGCCTCTTTCCACTTAATGACCCGCATAGTCCTGGTGTTATGACAGCAGCCATGACTGCCGGTATTGCCGTGGCTAAATGATGCAGTCATGTAACATTGCACTTTACGACCACATTGCTTATCCTGGTCCCAACTGCTGTTGTAACTCGAGGACTACCTGTATACCACACTGGCTCCCACATTGGTTAGATACTTTATTCTTACCATGGTGAAAGAAGTTGGAAGGAAGTTAAAATGTAAAGATGTCTATTTTCTTTATGCCAAATTAGTCTTGACTTCTGGCAACTACTTGGACAAGTCCATGCACTTTTCTTGGCAACATTTTTGGAAGTGGTTTGCCAGTGCCTTCTTCCTAGGGCTGAGAGAGACAGACTTGCGCAAAGTCACCAAACTGGCTTCTGTGCCTAAGGCAGGACTAGAACTCAGATTTCCTCACTCTTAGCCCCGTGTCTAGACCAAACTGGCTCTAAAGGTGTCATTATGTTGCTAACTTGTATTCCAAGAATTTGGATTTTTTTTCTATGAAAAACTTTACGCTTACTGTGCTTGAATTGTTGCCAAAAAGATCATTATGTGTATCTAGTAAGATACATGTGTATCAAATGCCAAATATTGCTTTGATAAAATGTATCAAATTTCAGCCTTTCTTATCAGTATAAAGCAGTGTTTCTCAAACTCAGCAACTTTAAGATGTGTGGACTTCAACTCCCAGAATTCCTCAGCCAGTATGCTGGGGTTACTGAGATTGAGAAATAGTGGCATAAAGAAAAGATGGACATCATGATCCAATTTGCTGCTTAAAAAGTGAGTGATAGCAATTTCTATATAGAAGTAACCGTTCTATAGTTATTATTGTGTTTAATTTAGTTTTGATTTAAGTTTTCTTCTTTTTTTGTTTGTTAGTTCTGTTTTTGTAATGAAATGTGAGAACAACCTTGGAAGATGGGGGGGAAGAGATGCTGCCTAGGAAACAATCAGATAAAAGGGGGAGGAGCCTGCAGCTGAGTAACGGGCAGAGAAAGGAACTTAGAAAGGATCCACCCTAACTGATCAGGCAGTAAATTGGAATGGCAGGAGATTTGTACTTTCAGACTTGCAAGATTCTGTTAATGTAGCCTAACAGTAAAGTAGAAGTAGCTCATCTGCTTGTGTTTCCTGTCTAGTTTACCTGAGAGAGCTGACAGTTTCCTATGTCCTGTTTCATTTTATTTGCATTTACGTATTTTATTTTTTCTTTTTATACTTGTATTTAATAAAATATCAATAAAAATATTTTCATTTCTATTTAATGACCAAGAGGTGCATTTGAACTGATCGAATATATTTGATAAAAGCTCAGTGTAATTTACAAGTTAAATCTATATAGTTAGAAGTAAGTGAACATCTCTGAATTTACTGAAACTTCCTCCTAGATAAATACACAAGACTGTGGTCATTATTATCTTAATGAATTGTGCATAGTTTTCTTTCATCTTTCTTTCTCTGAGTGTGTGCTTATGTTTGTGTGTGTGTGTATTGTTATGATGCACTCCTCCATGAATTCCTTCCCTGCACTGTGGACCTCAGTAGGTTATCTATTTGCCTCTAACATATATCTGAAAAGATTAATAGATAAGGTGGAATGCAACATTGGCAAGCCTTCTTTCTGCTCAACTACTAAAGGACACTAAAGTACTCACAGGCCTCTGAAGCAGAATAATTTTCATCAGTACTTAATAACACCTCAGCATTTTAACCTCAGCATATACTTGGAAGCAACCATTAGGCCAACATTCAACTTACTATTCTGTATAGGAATCCAAATTAAGGCATCTATGCCTCTGCTTCTATACGTCTGGAAAGGGGAGCCCATATTTCTCTAGATAAATGATCCATTGTCAAATTGTTCTTATTATTAGGAAATCCAACTGAAGCTGTTTTCCTGTAACTTAAATACATTACTCCATGTCTAGCCCTCTGAGATAACAGGGAACAGTCTTGGCCTTTTTCTCTGTAACGTTCTTTCAAGTATTTGAACAATGCTATCATATCCCTAGTGTTCTCCTATTAGGAATCTGATAATAAGACCTGCACATGCAATATGGTATAGAAATTTTGTATAGGAATAGCATTATAATCCATAACAACTTGGCTGAATCTAGTAAATTTAAGCCAGATTTATGAAAATTGGACTTGGGATCCAGCCGAATTGCCAAGTCTGATCATGGCTGAAATATTTTTGTGGTTAATATATTGAAGCAGAAATTGTTGGTAGGAGTATACTTTCATGTAAGCAATACTTAAGATCTTGCCAAAATTAGTGAGAGTTTGGCAGCGATATACTAGCAGCAAATCATCCAGTCACAAAATGTAAACCTGCCTAGGGCATTTTCAGCATGTGTGCCCAACTTTCTAAAAATATTTCAAAGCTTTTCATTCAAGAGTCAGCACTGTTTGCTTTTTCTTAGTTCTGAACTTGCTCTCCTCTCTCAACCTTCTTAGCTAGATGTGGTTTAATCTTATGTTTCAGATTAAACCTGTATCACTCTCATGTTACGAAAAATCCGAATAGATGTACAGAAGTTTCTCTTAAACCAAGAGAAGATGAATCACATTCTTTCACTTTTCTTCCTAGCTATAAAATACGTAGCTTCTATATAGCCTGTTGTCCTATATGCTTCTGCATTGAAATAATTATGCTTATTACCTAGGCAAAGACACATTTTTCCTCCTATAGAAAACCTATAGGTTCATAGTGTTGGAAAGAACTATTTGGTCCACCCTTTCTCAGTTCAGGAGACACTACAGCATTTCTGACAGATGACCATACAGCTTCTGTCTGAAGTCCTTTATCAAGTTCAGTAAAAACCTTACCAGTCTTTTTTTCATAAACATATTCTGTTTTATGATAAATTCTAAATGAATTCAGACTGCTTCAGATATGCATAACTGAGAGACTGCTGTTACCTAAACAAGCAACTAAATGCTTTTTCCATTCTAAATTGCTGCCTACCTTATTACATATAAAAATGGCCTCTGAAATAGCACCATGTTTACTATTAGACATACCGTATTTTTCTGACTATAAGACGATACTTTTTTCTAAAATCCTTACGCTAAAAATTGAAGGGCGTCTTATGCAAGGAAGTAAGCCCAGGAGAGAACCGCGCAGTTGCAAAACTGCCCATACTTTGTCTCTGCAAACAGGCTTCCTCCTATTGCTAGCCTCCAATCACGAGTGAAATAGCTTGACTCTGCAAACAGGCTTCCTCCAATCACGAGCCTCCAATCACGAGTGAAACTGCCCATTATGTCTCTGCAAACAGACTTCCTCCAATCACGAGCCTTATGTAACTGACATCAGCTGATGCTGAACAAACCAATTGGAGGAAGTCTGTTTGCAGAGACAAGCTATCGGCAGTTTCACTCATGATTGAATGTAATCAGTTTTGCAAAAGAGCATGGAAATAGAGCTGCAGAGAGATGGTTTGGACCTCCTCCCACCGAGTGTATCAGGTAAATGTTACCTAATTACTAAATAAAAATGTGTTCTGCACTATCTTTAAAATATTTATTTTTTAATTTTGGGTTGGAAAAGTGGGGGTCGTCTTGTACATGGGGGCGTCTTATTGATGGAAAAATATGGTAACTAGAATAATGTATGCAGAGTTGAACAAGTGTTAGACTTATTGTTTTCTGTTGTTTTTTAAAATATTTTATTAAAATTTTACTATAAAAGTATAAAAAATGAAAAGAAAAAGAAAAAAGAAAGAAAAAAGAAAAAAGAAAAGTGAAAAAAGAAGGAAAACATAGCATTTTGATTTCCACCCTTCATTCTATCAAGTATTTGCCATCTTATTCTTTCCCCTCCCTCTTTAACCCTTTTTAATCTCCAAATTCATAAATCATCAGTTCACTCTTTTCTTCTTTTAGCAAAAAGTCCATATAAGGCTTCCAGTCTTTTTAAAAAGTCTTTATTGATTTTCCCCTGATCAAACTGGTCAGCTTTGCCATTTCTGCGAGCTCCCTCAATTCTATAATCCAGTCTTCTACTGTGGGTATTTCATTATTCTTCCATCTTTGTGTGTACAATGATCTTGCCACAGTTACCATACACAATGTTAGTTTCCCACATTTCTTTTCTAGTTCAGCAACATAAAACCCCCCAAAAATAATTCTGATTTCATCATAATATTAATCTGCAAGGTCTTTTGCTTTTTCACAAGTCCGCCATGCATGGTAAAAAGTTCCGTCTTCCTTTTCACACTTCCAACACTGGTTTGATATTCCTTTATATATTTTTTATAGCTTAGCTGGTGTCATATACGATTGGTACATCATTTTATAAAAGTTCTCTCTGCTTCCCCCATTTTCTCCCATATATCCAGTTGTTTTCTGTTGTTTTAGTACTCTGTGAAAAATAATAGAAAAGAGCTCAAGAGAAAAGTTTCCTTCAAAGGTTAGATGGATTAGGGAACTCACTATCCAATTTATCAGCCCTATTTGCATTACATATTTTATTGAGCCATTTGAAGGTAGATTTTGCACACACAGAAACCCAGTCATTGCTGATTGAGTAATGGACCCCTGAAAACTTAGAGTCATTAGATTCAACCAGGATTAGTAAAATAAAGAAATAATAGAATTACTTACCTCCAGTGTGTGTTAGATGAATCCAGAAGGAAGGCTTAATTTTCTCTAACAGCTTCTGGAGATTTAGAGGTGCAGAAATGAGAGCATGAAAGGTTCTCTACCTTTTTTTTTTCTTCTTTTCACTCCACACCACCACAGCACATGAAGGATGAGAACAGAACAGAAGGGAATATCGGTAGTGGCTCCAGTTCCAAATGGCTCATTACTATTTTAAGTTAAAAATAAAATCAGGAAAAGACAACTGGCCAACCATTGTCAGAGATGACTGCTCCTCATATAACTGGGACAGGCATATCATCCATAGATTATTGGGTGCAAGGTTACTGGATAAATCGATTATCTGTGGATTAAGAGATTGGTCTCACTATATTGTGCAAACATAGCCATTACTTTTAAAATTGCTGATGTGTTTTAAACTGCTTGATACATTACATTGTATACAGTGTAAAAGTGTATTGTATACATGCCTAAATTGTATACATGCCTAAAAGTGAATAAAGAGAACCCAGTTAAACACCTGCATCAAAAACATTATACTTGTTCATTCATTTATTCAGGAAAATGATCCAAAGCTACATATTTATGCAGAAATATTGAAAATTCAAAATGGTTCGCAAACTTTAAAGCAGAACTGTATTATGAATGTGAACAAAATGGGGAAAATGGTTTATTGTAAGTTTAGCATAAAATTCATTAATAGTCTGAATAAGAACCATTAACCAAACAGATTGTTGTCCTTATTTCTCATTGTTGCTCCTCCATCTCCATTGCATCTTCGTAAGCTCAGAGAGTGTCTGTTTTTGCACCCCACAATAACCTATGGTTAAATAGTCCATTGTTTATCAGAGTAACCCAAATGTCAAAGTACAACAAAACACTGTCCTACATACTTGCCACCTTATTTTAGCCTAGCAGTAAAGGATTACCTGAGAATGGAAGAAAATATTTCCAGTCTTTCAGTCTCTGCTATTTTATTATGTAAATAAAAGGCATACATGAGTCTTGACTTATTCATGGAATATTAAACTAAGACTTAATGTTATTTACAAATATAACCATAGTGTGAATTACCAGAACTGACCAGGTTGAAACCGGGACATATGTGCCTTTGAAACAGAATTTTGCCTTCTGAAGTGATTTTATATTCATTAAACCAGAATGTTGTTATATTAACATTTGAGTTTGCATTATGATTGTTATATGCTCTCTTTTATTATTATTGAAAATATTTTCTATTAATTTATTATTCACACTTTCTTGCACACCAGCCTGAAATCCAAATGCAATGAGAAGCATCATAAAAGTGTTTCAAATAAATAAATTGTGGTTTACTACATTCTCTTCCCTCACCAATAGGTTTCTTCAATAATTTCATCATTCTTACTGATGTTTTACAACAATTCTTCCTTTATTTTTATTTGTATTCAGTATTTCCCTTTCAATACTACCTAAATCCTTTCTTTATGCCACCTGGTTTATTCTTTCCTGTTTTACTTCTGGTTGCTTTTTTTCCCCATAACAACATTGAATTGCTGTGACACCACACTCTCACTTATGTGTCCTGGATGGTTTTCACAGCTGTATAATTGGAGAGTAAGGACCTGAACATCTTATTTAGCATTGGCCTTAGAAATCATGCTGAAATAAGCTACACTTGATTCCACTAGATCAAATGTTTTGATGATCAATCTGTGGGGAAAAAAATTACCCACCCAGTATACGTTCTTCCCACTTTTGTTAAAAACAAGATTATTTAGATAGTACATTTAAAAATATTTTAACTCACCTTTAAGGCATTAGATCTAAACTGATAGGTGGTGAATAATTTAAATACATGATTGTCAATAAAATATGGTCCAGTAAAGTTTTGTATGACCTTTTTAAGCATTTTCTTTTTAGTCACTAGCCTGAATGTGTCTATTCTATCTATGATTTTTATCACCTCTGCCTTTTAGATAGCTAGTTCTCTCATCCCATCCTTCCCATTTTCATAAATTATTATAAATAAACAGAATATTTATTTCCTGTGCTTTGGGTATTTACTTGTATATGAACACATTCCTTTAGAAAGGTTCTATTGCTAATTAATTTAACTGCACACATTGTGGTCTGTATTAACACATTTTCTGTTATATACTCTAATACATTACAAGTTCTTCCAACAGTAACCTTAATATGAAGCTTTCATTGCTTTCCTCCAAGCCTTGCCTCATGTTTCATTTATCTGGTTTATTTGTATAAAGATTCTCTCATTAACAGTGTGTACAAAAGTTACTAAAAGGTGTTGATGTTTATCTCTCAGTTGAATTTGCCACTAGATTTTACCGTACAAGTTCCTTTATGAATTTTTGATACAAAGTTCTGAAGATCTGTTGTCTCTGCTGAACCACTTTCCTATTCTGTGTTGTGCAAATCAACATGGTCATTTATACTGATGTAAAAGAAATTGTAATGTCAGTGTTAAGTACTGACAAATAATCATAAAGCCAACCGAGTTTCCCCTTTTGCTTTCTTTTCAAAAATTACAATAAAGGGATAATTTAATTATTTGAAATATAGTATATGTTGCAATACTTGTTAGATTTGAGAGTAAATCAAACAATCATAGTCAAACATCCTAGTCCACTGCCCCTTGCTAACTATTTTAACCTTACCTGGAGTCTGAAATATATTCACTTACTGTTAAATAAAAAAATATTAGAATTTTGCTGCATTCTTCCTACTGCATATATTGACTTGTGGAGACACAGTAGGTGGTTTCCCATAGCTACAAGAAGAAATTAATGTAATACCCTAATTATTGATATTATGCAAAGTGGCAATTATGCTATAGCATAAATTTGTCAATAGGATAGTTTCATGTAAAGATATCAAAGGTATCCATTTCTTTTCTTTGGCACCGGAACAGAGGAACAACATTACAATTCTTTAAAGCTGCAGTCCTATGTGTACTTACCTGGGAGTAGCCAAGCAAAAGCAGGGGAGAAGCTGAGTTAGGAATTTTGACTTTACAATAATAAGTCCTGAAGTCCTGTACATACCAGCCTGAAATAAAGTCAATTTAAATTTCTCTGATTTACAAGTATTGGTTTGAAATATTTCCCTGATTTTTTTTTTTTTTTTTTGCACAGTTAGGATTTATAAATGCCTTAGAGATACTTGCCCAGTGTGCATAATTTATTCAAGCCAATTGAACTTGCTTCCAAAGAAATAGGTGTAGACTCAGACTGAATGTTTACAATTTATAGAGATTAAATAATAAAGGAAACAAAATTAGGCATGATCTTCTGAGTATTTAAGGTAAAATTGATAGATGATCATTTCAATCAATATACAAATGCTAATTCTAGTTGTCATTCAGTAGTCTGCTCCTGGATGCTATTGGAGAAGGAAAGAATGGGTCTTCTAGGCTTTTTGTACATTTTATTTTTTTGAAGTTCTATTAATGTCTCCAGTAAGCATTCCCTAAGCCCAAGTCATTCTGAAAACAATGTTTTAATGATTAGAAATCCATGGAATACATAGTGATAGCAATAATAGTTGATGCATTATATGGCTAAAGGTTTCAGAGGGAATTATTAGAGCCACCATGTGGCAAGTTTTTAAGCTTCATTAGCTGACGTGAAGAACATTTGGAATTGTTTCTTCTGTTTGTTCTTTGTGTATTGTCACAGTTATATAGCTGTGAACTGAAGGACAGTTTGCTTCACACAAGCAGTCATATTGATTCTACAGAGCTTCTTCCTTTGCCATTTGTTACTATAAGCTATTATTATAGCTTAATTCTTTTTAAAATAAATAGAGTTCTCACTGGCTTCCAGCGAAGGTAAAGTACAGTAGGAGCTGCAGATTTCACAAGGTCCAAAAGATTAACAATATTAAGAGCAGGATAAATGCTTTCTCTGGATGTGATTTGCTCTATTGTAAAATTACATTGTTACAAACAAAGTTCTGGAGAAACTTTAAAGTCCTATTATACTTTGGACATTTTAATATTCCTACTAAATCAACAGTACTCAGAATCCATTTGATATGTTATCAATCTATTTGTTTCTGCATTAATTTGTCAGAATTCTTGTTTAAAACAAAGCCCAGAGCCAATTTGCCTGTGATGTTGGCTTTACAGGCTGGAGATTATGGGAATATCCTATAGATCTGGAAAGTGCCATGTCAGAAAGACAAAGGGATGGGACAAAATAAAAATTTTATATATGCAGTGATGGGAGGCTGAGGGCAGGATAAACCAATATTAAAAATACTTAAGCTTTGCATAGTGTGGAATATGGTTTAAACATAGAATTTGAAAATAAAACTACCCAAGCTCTTCATATCAGAATTGTTGTTGTTGTTGTTTAGTCGTTAAGTCGTGTCCGACTCTTCGTGACCCCATGAACCATATTGCGCCAGGCCTTCCTGTCCTTCACTGCCTCCCTGAGTTTGCTCAGTTTCATGCTCATTGCTTCAGTGATGCTATCTAACCATCTCATCCTCTGCCGTCCTCTTCTCCTTTTGCCTTCAATCTTTCCCAGCATCAGGGTCTTCTCCAAAGAGATCTCTCTTCGCATTAGGTGGCCAAAATATCTGAGCTTGAGCTTCATTATCGATCCTTCCAATGAGCAATCAGGGCTGATTTCCTTTAAGATTGACTGGTTTGACCTCCTAGCAGTCCAGGGAACTCTTAAGAGTCTTCTCCAGCACCACAGTTCAAAGGCATCAATTCTATAGGAACAAGATTTTTTTAATCTACAATCTCTCTGGAGAGTTTCTTCTTGAAACGTATAGAGAGAGAATACAAAAGGTATTTTTGAAGCAACTGCGTGGAGATTAAAATGTAGGCTATGAGACAGCATCACTATTGTAAAGGAAATTGGTTCCTCATAACGATTGTAAGTCTACTTTTTCTAAAATTATTTTTCAAATTGTTACTGAGCCTCCTATTCAATTTTTAAACTGTTAGTTAATACATTTAGCATGAGTCAGTATTTAACTAAGATTGAATAAAAGTTCTGTTAGTTTAATTCTTCTGGACTTGTTTGACTCTTATTAGAAATTTGATGTAAAAGGTTTTCTGAGGAGTTTCAGGAAATGAAGCACAGGAAGAAATGCCTGGAGCTCCATTGGAGGAAGACAAACAAATCTGATCGAGCATGAGTAAGAACCCATATTAGGGATTGCATTGTGGTGATAAGGGCAGTGAAATGTTCTTATTTTTCTGCCATTATTGCATCTGCCAATAGCCATCTGGCAGCCCTGTTTAGGGGAACCCGTTCCCTGCTGAGGAGGTCGAGCCTCAGCACCAACTGCAGAGCTGCTCTGAGAAATATTAAAGACTTGTGCACAATCTGGAAGTCCTCTTGGATTCTCAGCTCCTGCTTGTAGAGTAGGTGGAAACTGTAGCCAAGAGTATGTTTGCACAGGTACATCATGTGCAAGCAGTGCCTTTTCCTGGATGGGGAGGTTCTTCAGACAGTCACTCATGCTCTTGTCACCTCATAATTGGATTAATGTCATGCACTGTTCATGGAACTGTTCCTGAAGACCATCCAGAAGCTGCAGCTGGTACAGAATGTGGTGACACAGGCAGTGATGCATGCTCAGCTTTATGTGTGAAACCCCACTGCTTCACGAGCTGCACTGGCTGCCAGTTGGCTTCTGGATACAATTCAAGGTGCTGGTTATTACCTTCATGGCATAGAGCCTGGCTATCTGAAAGATTGCTTACCTCCAGTTGTTTCTGTCCAGTTAGATCCAGCGGAGTGGATGTGCTCCACTTCCCATCAATTAAAGAATGTCATCCTGTGACCCAGGAAGTGTTTCTACAATGTTTGCAATTCCTGCCCTCTGGAATGATCGCCATCCAGATTCATTTGGCTCCCACCCTTATGTCATTTAGGAAGTTGTTGAAGACATATTTATTCTCTGAGGACTTGGGGACAGGGTGTTGTGGAGCCTACTTTTTGGTTTTGTTTTGCTTTGCTTTGTTTTACTCTGTTTTGTTTTGTTTTTGTTTTTGCACTTTGTTCTTCTTGTCTGTGGTATTTTTATTTCAATAAGTTGGGTTTTAGCCTATAAATAAAATAATAAAATGAAGTAGGATAAAATAAATAAGATATCCTTTACTGTGATATTTCTTTTGATTTCTCTATGATACTATGTTGTTTCTTTTGATTTCTCTATGACTGATACCACACTTCTGTATTGCCTATATTTCTTGTACACATTCCATTTCTGTGTTGTTAGTCACTTGGGTATGCAACTGATTCTTCATAGTATGTACATTTATATATTGAATCCTGCTACTCAGAGATGTGTATAAATTTCATCCAGTTTTAACTAGCTCTGTGTCCACTTGGATTTCCCTCCTCCTGATCGGTACCATTTTATGGAATTTTGCCAACATTATGCTTAGCGACTTTCTGTAATTCCATTTTGATTATATGGACTGAATTTTCATTTTTTATTCCTTAACCTCCACCTCACCTGCAAAAATTTATTTTCTAGCTGCAATTCAGTTGTAGCATTAATACCTTCTTGGAATGTCTTGTACTCTTTGAAATCTAATCAGCAACTTGGAATTTAATTATACATTATAGTGACATGACCTGCTTGTAAGAAGATGGGTTATGCTGAATTCTTATAAACTAATACAAGGATTCTCTAAAGCATGAAAAGGATGCTACCATTTCCTCCTCTGTGTGCTTCCCCCAGAACTATTTTCTCTGTAAGTGTTAATGTGTATATACATATAATTATTCCTGGGAAGAAAATGATCAAAGGCAAGTTGGGCAATAGCCTTCTCCCTATTACTTTACATTTTAAGTTGTACGCTTCAGATTTCAGCAGTGGACCAGAATTAAGCAAGACTGACCCTACTATTAGGCAGAGTGAGGGACTGCCTCAAGCAGCAGACCAGAGGTGATAGAATGATGTGTATATATGTATATGCTTGTAATTATTTATATCCTTTTTACTTTGTTGAAACTCAAAGTGACTATTGAAATTTAAAAGCAAAAACGGAATATAAAAATGAAAATATCAATAAAATATCAATAAAATAAATATTAAAATTATCTACTATGTTGGAAAAGAGAGTTGCGTATAACAAAGCCTATTCTGTGCCCACTAGATGAGCCTGGTGCCTTCAGGCACAGCAAAGAACACTGTATCGTTGTCACTATTGAAGAAAGATTCTGCTGTCAGTCCTTTCTACATGGGAACAGAGAAAGGAAATCTTTGTCTCAAGCAGAAAAATGTTTTGGGTCATCATTAGTTCTAACATATTATTTGTTGCTTCTAATTTGAACCTTATATAAGTAACAAAAGCTCATGATGGTCAGTTATTAATTTAAGGTCAGTAAGGGATTCATTAATTTTACCTCCTATTATCTTCTAAGGTAACATTATTAACTCTTATCAATTGTATTGTTATTTTTGGCATTTACGTCAGTATTGGAATTATTGAAATATTTGGTTTAGCTGCATGACTTAATAGCATGTATGTACTAATTCATGTCCTCACTATATAAAATGTGTGAAATGACTCTTGATAATATTATATTGCCATACTTCAAGGTTTTCTAGGATTTTGCTATCTTGCCAGTGAATCTTTACTTCAATGGAAAGTTGAGTTGTTCCAGTCTCTTAATATATATTTCTTAAATGCGCTATCATTTTTTTATTTTTCCATTTCAATTTCTTTCTGAGTCTTGTGGTAGCTGTAGGAGTAGAAAGTCTATAATGGCATAAACCAGGTATTTGTGGTACAATTCCCATCATGTCCAGTTAACAGAGGAAAAATGAACTGTAAGTAATTGACATGCCATGGGGATAGTTTTGACTAAGGTACTGTAGGTGACAACTTTTTTTTCCTGAATGAAAGCCAGAGAAGGTTATTTCAGCCTTCTAGTCTGGCTATATTGTTTGGTTTTCACTTTAGTACATGGGTATTCTAATCTAAAAATATCTCATGTATATCTTTGTATTTATCCAACTGATCATCAGAGCTTCGCTGGAGGAAATGTATTTTGTGGTAATTTGAGTAGAAACTGGAATCATGTAGATATGATTAATGGTTAGTGACTTTCTCATATAACATGGTGCTTTGATGTCCATCATGTAGTTCAACAGTAGTGTACTGATAATAAACTTGTTGCATGGCCTGGTTTAGGCTCAAATTGTTGTTGTTGTGCAAGTCACTTGAATCCCAATGGAATTTCTTAAGTGCCTTTTATCCATAAGTCCAGATAATAAATGTATCAGCAATGTCTGTCTAGCTGAGAAAAAGTATTCATTGAATAGAGCTAAGAAAATATTGGTTTAAGTCAGCCTTGATGGTGTTGGCATACTGTGGATTTGCAGATGTGTCATTTATTTAATTATACATTTTCTTCTAAAAGTGAAGCAATTATGGTAAAGTATGTACTGATGTAGTTTAGTAGTTTGATTGCTGTCTGTAGTATCAAGGTGGATCATCTTAATATTTTGTAGTCCATCTTTTTAGGTTGTTGGTATAAAAGCAACAATATAACTAAGTGGGTATTTTTAATTGTTAACTTATAGTTTATATAGGAAGTCAGTAGTATCCAAGATAATTAGCAAAAACTGAGTTACCAGACACTCTAAATAGAATGACTAAATACCCAAAACATTAAGTCATCCAAAATTGTTTGTTTGTTTATTTTTTTTATTTTAGATGTTAAAAGTTCCCTGGTTGAAGCTCCTGGGTTGAAATATTTATAGGAAATAAATCCATCAAGTTACCTAGTTCCTTCTTATATTCCATAATGGAATCTGAAATAAGGGTCTGCAAAATGTTGTATTGGAGTATAATCCAATTTACTCATTATGTCAGCTCATTTTTGTCTGCCACTTTAATTATGACATTAAGACTGTTTTGAGGCTATATGAAACTATATGAAGACTGTATTTTATGGTAAGCAACACTTACTTGCTTACTATTTTTAGTTTGGGTGCTGTAATACCCACTGTAATATTACAACCATCTGGAAGTATCCGAACTGAATTCTTTTATTTATCTTCTGTAATATTTGGAAGATATTTTCTGTAGTGTGTTGAGATAGCATTAACATAGGTCAGTGTTGTACTGGACTTATTCATTTTAGCATAGAGAGAAAGGGGGAAAAGCCGCTACTATCACAGAATTGAATCATGGATTTGGTCAGCAGAGATAGATTTCCTTTAGCTTGGTTCAGTGCATGCTGTATAGATGAACAATATTGTTGAGTGATCCCAGGGTACCCCTATTGTGTGTCCATTTATCTTCTGCTCTGTCTCAGAACCTGACCATTTCTTTCCTTACGTTCTGCTCATACAGAGAAGGTAGCAGCATCTGCAGCAAACCACAGTGATGCAAAAACGATGACATGAATGGTAATGTCATGAGGCAAATGTATTTGCATCCCAGACATAGGCAATATTTGCATCGTGGTACATGTTTAGTTACTCCCCCACCCCATCCCACAAGGCTGCAGCTACCCGTGTTCCTTTGGGTGCCATCCTATAGTCATCCACCTGGGACTAAACTTTGTTAAACTCAGGAGGATTTATTTTGAATAGAACTGTGTAGAATTGTATTTTTAAAGCATGGTCACATTTTTTAGCCAAAACCATCTTCATTATGGGAAGATCATTTCTAATAAATGGTAATGGTATAATGTATTCTACATTTAAATGTCCAAATTCAGTTTAGTCTCAGCATACAGTAATTACTGCCCTATATGTAATGTGTGATATGTTCTTAATATACTTCTTCTAGTGTGCAGTTTGTTTAAAACAATAGTACATTTTGTAACTGATTATAAACGTTGGCAAACATTTAATGGATTTTAAAAAAAAGATGCCCAAAATGTTAACTAATTCTGTTGCATTTTTACCCATCTGGTGATTTTTTAAAAAAAAGTATTGCAATTTTTAAAAATGCCTAAAATGACAAAGGTAAAATTATGAGGAGGTTTAGTTTTGCTTATTTCTATTGCTAAGTACAGTATGTTTTGACTTGACTGAATAATATGCTTGAAAAAAAAATACTTACAAGGTTGGATCCTGGATTGTACATATAGCCCTTTCTGAAAGATCAGCTTTTACTGCTCATATGTTTGGCAGGCAAATTTGATAATTTCTGTTCTAGAACCTTACACCATCTCAGTGAATATAAATTGATGGTGTAAAGCAAATGGGCAGTTGGCAAAAATCCAAAAGTATTTTGAAGAGAAGACAGCTTATTGTTGAGGGGGCAGTCTGGTGTTTTACAGAATAGTTTTTATTATTATTATTTACGACAACTCTGCAGAGTTCCTGAGTTCAAGTGTGGCCTTTGAAGTGTTTGAAATAATAACAGTTTTATTTCTCCTGACACACACATTGAAGATGTTTGTACCAGCTCAAGAGTTGTTACCCAGCAGTGTAAAAGGACCAAAAAGCAAGCTGAATTATATACAGTAGAGAAATAAACTTCAGGAAAATCCCTATTATACCACAGTAGCCACTGGGACATGAGAATATCATATAAGGTCATGTGGAACAGCAGAAATTGACCGTTCATTTAACTTTAATGTATCTTGAAGGGTTTAACTCATAAAAGCAGGAACTCTTATGAGCATATAAACCTGGGAGGGGCAAGGAAACAAAACTTAAGAATAAGAGGATAATAACAATATAATCAATACTATAAAAATACAACCAAGGCCCTGTTAAGATAGGTGAGATTAGTGAGAATCTATGGGCCAGTCCCTCAACAGTGGGACTTTATTGTGCACAGTGACCGTGCCAATGTCCTACTGCTATGTGTTCACCTGAGATTAGGAGATAATAACTTGCCTAAAAATAGAAATGATGGATGACTTTGTGCTTAGCTTTTTGTTTGTTAAAAGTTTCTTCAAAATGGATTGTACAGTCTCAGCAATTGCCTGATAATCTGGGGCTGTGAAAGCAACTTGGGAAGGCCAAGGGCACTGTAGAAAGTGACATGAAAACATCAACCCTCTGCATAAGTTTACTGTTTGCTGCTGCAGCATGGCGAAGTATGTTTAGATCTTCATTGGAACTGTGTACCTCTGAAGAAATCCATCTTAAAATATGATAGCCTCGTAAAATCGCACATTTGTCCTCCCATAGCTGCTGCTGTGACTGCAGCTGGATGATACAGGATATACAGGACACACTAAATTTGATGGCAGTAGACCCAAATGTTAAAATAACAAGATTAAAAACAAAACAAAACTAGATGTTCCTTAAGATCATAAAATGCTGCTGATACCTTAGGCCCAATGGAAATACAGTAGATATGCCTGGAGGCTATCAGATGTTGGATGAGGAAAAACAGGCTCATTGAATATCTGTTGCCAAATCCATGAGCTGGCTCTTCTCTGGCCTTCGCAGTGTTAAAGCTTCAGAAAAAGCCTGGTTTGCAAGCTGTCAGGGGTGGCAGGAGAGGCATCTTATATTTGATTTTCCATTCTAAGGGCAGAGCTGTCACACACCCATGGAAAGGATATCTAATGAATCCTGAAGTAACACTGTGCTGTTAAACATATTTAAATGACTTGAATGAGTGGTTAGAAAATATTGTTATCAAATCTGCAGACAAAATACCTTAGAGTGGGAGTTTTTAAACTTTTTCAGGCTGTGGATAGAAAATTGGCTGCATTTGAGTGAATCTTTTCTCTTCTTTTCTTTTCTTCCCTTAGTCTCTTAGAGAACCCCTAGATTCCATGGAACACACTTTGAAAAACCCTGCCTCAAGGAATAATATCAAGATTCAGGAGGATCTTGATAAAGTGGAACAATGGGCAGAAACCCGTTAAGTTGAATTTCACTAGAAACGAATGCAAAGTCTTATATTTGGGTAGGAAAAATAAAAAGGCATGATTATAGGGTGTGTGAGGATTATATTGGTAGTGTTATCTGGAGTGGGGGAAAGAGGTGGCAGAATGACAAAAGCAGCATTGCAGCATAAGCCCTGTCACTTTTATACATGGATTATAACATTACACACATGTACAAAAGGTTTGAAGCTTATGGTGCAACACTGCTTTCATCTTTCTGATGAAAATAGCAAGTTCTTGCAAACTCACATGCATATTGTACAGCAATACATCTGAAAAAGATCTTGGTGTCTTGGTAGACCACAAGCTGAATATTAGCCAACAGGATGATGCAGCTTTAGAAAGAGCAAATACAATGTATGGCTGCATCAGAAGAAGTATAGTGTCAAGACCAAGAAATGTCATTGTTCCTCTGTTCTTCATTGATCAGATTACACTAAAATATTGTGTGCAGTTATGGGCATTATAATTTAAGAAGGATGTTAGTAAACTGGAGAGTGTCTTGAAGAGAGCAACTGGATGGAAAACCTATGAACAATGGATGGAACCAATGGGTAAGTTTAGCATGGAGAAGACTATGGAGAGCTATTTTCAAGTATCTGAAGTACTCTCATTTAGAAGAAGGGGCAGGGTTGTTCCAGAAGGCAAGACAAGACAAGAGAAGACACAGTGGGTTTAAATTACTGGGAGAGAGATTTTGATTGGGGATTAAGAAAGATGTCCTAATGATTGACTGTATTTCTTTTGTTTTAGTTGTTGTGCGCTGCTCAGAGTTGTTGGGAATTGGGCAGCATACAAATTTGATAAATAAATAAAATAAATACTGTTTAATGCTGTGGTGGACCCTCCTTCTTTGAAGACCTCAGATTCTGCCGCACAGTGCAACTATCTTACTCTGCCTAATGCTTAGATGATCCTAGAAAAACAAACAGGAGAATATGTTATACTCCTGTTCTATTTTGAGACTTTGGAGAAGATGCTGGAAGAGATAGGTCTTTGATTTGACAAGCAGAGTTCTTCTTATACTCTTTTGTATAAACAGGGCCGGCTTTAGGCTAAGGTCAAATAGACACAAGCTTAGGGAGCCAAAGCTTAGGGGGCACCAATGCTGCCCCTCCTTCCAAATAATCCTAAAAATGAAATTCTCATCGGCAGGAGGTGGCACCATCAATCCCTGTGGCTAGGGGTACCAGGTACTCTTGAGCCAACACTATGTATGATAGTACCAAAGAGTTCATTTACAAAAGCTCTACTAACATTTCTCCATCATCTGAATAACTATTTTAAAAAGCAGTGCTTCAGAAAGCTTGCTAGAAACAATGAATGTATGTTACTTATTGAGAGGAAGCATTAAGGAGGTTAGATGCATTTACTTTTGTGGGATACTCCTCTGTCTTGTGTAGCTACAGAAAAACCTTCTGTTCTCACTATTTCATAAAATGATGATCTGATCCCATCTCTGTATTTTTAATAAAGCTTTCAGTTAATTTCAGAACAGACAAAATCCATGACTGTCTATGTTGTTTATAAAAGGAGGCGTGGGAGATATTTTGGCAAAATTACCTATGGGAAAGAAAATTTTGGAAAACAATATATGGAATAATGACCACATACTGTGCCAGTTTTTAGTATATTAGTTATAAAAAGCATAGACTAGCATCCACCAAAAGCATACAATTTCACTATTCTTAAAGTCTGTGAACCTGAATCCCTATCCACCTCCTCCTTCAGATGGGGTGATAATTTTTTTCACAGCTTTGTTGCACATTATTACTTTATTAATTAACCATATTCCCTTCTGTTGTATATTCAATATTTCTTGTACAGTGCTCTACCAGAACTTGCATTTCAATACATGCAGCTGTTTGTCTTTCTTGCTGTATTTTGAAGTAGCAAGATGTCAAAAGTTAAAGTCTGTTTCATACAGAATGTCCTTAATTCATTACATTATCTTTTTGCATTTGTTAATTCATGTTATGCCATTTGTAAGTTGAACATTTGGAAATAATAATTTGTGGAGCTATAATTCACCCTTTAAAAAGTTATCTAAGTTCTTTCTTTTAAGTTAAGCTTTCCTTTTTCTTTTTTTCCTCTCTCCTCCAAAACCATTGTATACTGTTTCTGGAAGACATTCTAGAGGCTTTTTCCACTTTTCTACTGTATATTCTCAGCCATGGAGATTATTAGTGGCTTTAGCAATACTATAGTTTCTTATGATTGATCAAATTTGACTCAGGTCTTCAATCTGAGTGAAGAAATGTGGAATGGAGACAAACACAGGTTGCTGAAGCCTTCAGGCGCTGCATTGCCATGCTAGATTGGATAATTGTACTAGTGTACTCGTGCTGCAAAGCAAGATTTATGCCCTAAATTTGGAATAGCTAAGTATAGTTTAATGTGACTACTAGCTGTGGCAAAATACAAATAGAATGCACACTGAGTAATGTATTAAAAGTACATCTCTGTTAAAAATACATTAAATAGTAAATAATGTTAATAAATGTATGTGCATCCACTAGGCTGAAAAGTTGGGGGACCTCTAAATCTAATCCAAGTTGGTATATAATTCCAAATTAGAGTGTTGGTATAGAAAAGACCCTGCCCTTGTTGCAGACCAAGCACGTATTTCCAAAGATAGCGAAGTACTGTCATTTAGGAAGATAAAAAAGCAACTCCCTCTAGGTATGTTGTTAGCTATGATAAAATGCTTGTTTGAGCTGCCAGAAAAGCTGTATCAGTACTAGAGTAAGGCTAGAAGTTTAACTCAAAACAATACTAATGAGAATTTAGTGTTTTTATTGCATCAGCAATGATCCAATGCTCCCTCAGGCTAACTATTCCTGGATGTCTATCCAAGTTCTGATTACATCGCTGCACCTCACACCACAGTGTCTGATACCTCCCAAGTAATTAACAAAGTCATAACAATAACATGTCTCTTACTTCCCAGCAGGTAAGAGCAAATGCTTGATTAGAGTTAAGATTTGTTTGTGTTTGCATCTGCAAATAAGACGAAGCAAGAGCACAATGCTTGTGCTATGGGAAAGATATAAAGCATTTTAGTTTTATTTTCAAATACTGTAAAATAAATTATCATTCTTTTCCCATCTGGAAATTGTTTAGGACTTGGTTCCTGTCCCTTTTTCTTGCATGAATGATGAGTTGATGCATAAGCACATGACTTAACAACAAACAGAAGCTGTAGCAAGGCCCATTGAGCATGACTTTAGGATAAGGAAAGAAGATGTCTTTTCTTGCCTGGCTTGCCCAAGAAAAGCAGAGCAGTTTATGACAGAGAGAGTATGGCAAATTGTTTTGCCAATAAAAGAAATACAGCTGTCCCATACCTATTTTTAGGATGATTTTTCTGATAGTGAAGCCAATGGTGAGTATAGTGATTACTAATGACCATCAACCTTTTTGTCCCACAGTTACTTTTTGAGGAAAAGTGCTGACATTTTTAAGGAAAATTCACATTTGGAAATAGCAATCCAAACTATTTTGAATTTAAAACTTTATCAAAAACTCATAATTGTATGCCTTTGTTTTGATTGTTGATCTCCTTTTTTGTGTCCCTTATTGAATATTGCACTCTTTATAGCCAAATAAACGAATCTCATTTGGGATTTTATATAAAAACACATTCAAGAAAGTATTAGATAAATATGTACACTGAGAATAACCTATAAGTTATAACTTGAAACAGACTAAGACAGTGCAAATATGCATGAATGCCCTTGACTTTGGAATTATTAGTTGCCTCAAATATTTAATTTATTTAAGCTAGCAATTAATTACATGGAACATACCATAGGGGGAAGATTATATTTTCAAAGCTCTCTTGAGATGTCATGTAAACTGTTTCCAGGCACAATTTGGAGGCCTAGTTATCATTTTTGAAGTCTTTTAAAGCTTAGGACTGTTGTATCTCATATGAATCAGCCCCTTCATTAAGATTTACAAAGGAACTTTTGTCATGATCTGAGTTGTGAAATGGGCTTTATATTCATGCTTAGTCTTGGAAGTTTTTCTATAGCCTTCTAAACACTTAAAAATTGAGTTTGGCTTGTCAAATTATTGATTTCTTTCTAGTATATAAACATTTTAAAAGTTTTGTCTAATCTATTGTATTTAATCCTTTTTAAATTGTGTGTATTTATTGTCTTGTAATCACACTGAGGATTTTTAGATAGAAAGGCAGGAGAGCCAGCCTCATCCTTGGCATATCCACCACTGATGCTTGCCCTCATCCCCACCCTACAACAAATTGTAGCCCAATGCCCTGAGCAGCTTTGACCAGCTGAATCTTTTTGCTATTGAAATTTCTCTGACATAAAATCACTCCAGGGCTCTATGAAGAGTTAAAATGATAATGAGACCTATTTGCCTGTGGCTATTTGGGGTATAGCCTTTAGATAAACTGCCACATCATTCTCTCTGTGTTTGAGAGTATGATATAAGTCTTCTTGCAAAACTTATTCTTGCCACCCCAGTTTTCTCCAATTACTTTTGTGACAGTAAGTTATAAATTGATCTGGGAATGTTGTGCTATATTCATATGTAACAAGTATCTGTGAGTTGAGACTTTTCTCCATTTCATTTACCCTTTTCTATGGCAGATACGCAAAAATTAAAGCCTAAGAATTAACATGGTCTGTCAGCATCCCTTTTGGCAGCCTTTAATCCTTCCCCAGTAGGGGAGGAAAAATTCCAGCTCTATTTACAATTTTTTTTAACAATTTGGGTAGATCAAAATGGGATTCACCCCTTCAGACCCCCAAAGCTTCTCTCAAAACAGTTTCCAGATCTACCCACCTTTGGACTACAGCTCTTGATATACTATGCAAAGTCTGGGGTGGCTCCTGAGTTGATGGATGTTGCACCTCCCTGTAACTTCCTGCCTTGCTGGCAGTGCTGCTGCTAAGGTGAAGAAAACAGAAGGCAATATAATTAACAGAGACCAACCTTTTCATTTTCTTATTCTGATACTCCAAAGGCTTTTAGAATGAATTTTTCTCAAAGTGGAGATTGGGGAACTGATAACATACTTCCAGACAAGGCCCTAGGCTTGAAGAATATGATGAATGGATTTTTGGGTGACCAAAACACTGTATATGCATACACCTGTGAAAAGACTTTTAAGCCTATTTAATGCTTCATCACTTTGTCCATATAAAACCATTGCATATACTGTATCGCCATACTGGTAATGTTGCTTGCTAATGACTTGGAAACATAAGGAAATTATGAATCATGGCTTCAGTCGTATCTTGTAACATACCAATGAAATTATCTCTAGTGGTGTTTGTCACCATATTACATTGTGTGCTTGTATAAGAATGTTTACCCACTGTATAGATGGGGAGTTGACCAGTGCCTTTCAATTGGTAGTGTATAGACTAAACCATAGCTTTAAGTCAGACAGTATGAAAAGGGGTAACAAATTATGCCTTTCTGGTTTCGTTCCAGTTTCAAAGCACAAGCATAGCAGAGTTTATTTTAAAACTGAGCTAGTTAGACATTTAGTAATAGAGATCAGAAAAGAATTGAAAGCCTTCCATGTTTATTATTTCAATATTATGTCCACTTTAATAAAGTGTAAGCAGGCATGTGATAGACTAACTTGTACAAACTTTCTAACTCTAGTTTAGTATTAAATATACTCATATATTTATAAATTAATCTGAAACATATTGCTGTGATCAGAACTACTCAAAATGTGATTGTTCTCAAATCTTTTATTTAATTTCAAAGCTACAATGGCAACCTACCGAAACACTTTCAGATAAACAGTCCACCCCATTTTTAAAATACCATACCATCACTGATTTTAAAAAGGAAGAAAAAATAAATACCAGCTAAAGTTGTTGTGTTTTGTTTATCACTCTTAATTGAGAATCAAAGGCCATTTGTGCAGTGTGCATTCTATAATTAGCTCATCTTTAGTTGTACATTGATCTGTAGTGCAATACTTATCCCACTCAAATGAAGGAGGGCCAATTTTCCCAATGTGGCTTAAGCAGTTTTCTACAGATTTGCAAATGTCAGACTACAACCCTAGCATATACTCAGATATATAGACTAGCTCAACATAGCTAATTGACAGCTTCACCTGATATAATGGTTTTCCACTGAGTTTAATATTCATCTGCATATTTGTACTCTGGCGCTAGAGTTTCTTATAAGTACTGTTAAAACAGTTAGGATTCCCTGATTTTTACTCTATACCTTCAGTATTTAATTTAAATTTTTAAAAAGCATTAGCTAATATTAAAGAACTAGTTCTATTTATAGACAGTAATATAATTTAATCATCTTTTGCAGAACCATATTCTTTAGCTATTTCATGCACAGTATTTGTATTCAGTATTTCTAGAGGATATTTCCTTAGGAGAAAGTAGTCCCCTAAATGAAATTAAATCAGCTTGCAGAGATAAACCATTTCTTCCACATTTATTGCCAGCACTGAATTTCAGTCAATTAAAATTTGTACTCAAGGCTTTTCAGTCTGAAACAAGCCCTGTGCCTGTGATGAGCAATCCTTCTTGTTTGTGCAGTCATTCATTATCTCCATTACCAAGAGGAGAATAGAGGACAATTACATTGTTTGGACGAATCAGAGTGTTAGGAGGAGTATTTATCATGGTGGCAGAGTGCAGCACCTGACAGCAAAGGATTGATGGCCAGGAATGAGTGAGTGGCCAAAGCAGCCTCATATGATGCAAATTACTGACTGTGGATTCCAATTTATCCTGTTCATTTTTCTTGCCTGTGCTGAAGACTATTAGTGGTTTTTGAAGCAGTGAAAGGGTCATTACTAATATGGGCTCAAAGCAAGAGGGGAAGGAGGGGAAAAGCCTTCTATAATTACAGAGCTTAAAAAAATACTTGAGGAACTAGCCAAAAAAATGTCAACACTTAGCAATCAGAAAAATTTATTTTCATTTCATCCTTAACCCACATTAACTCAACATTATCATTCTTCTTTGCTAATATTTTCAGAATATTAAAAGCCTTATTTCTGTATTCATTCACATCTACTTAACCCTTTTTGCTGAAAAGCTATATTGTTTAGCTTGCCATGACACTATTCTTGATGTTAATACAGTAAGAGCATTTTAAAATGTGGCTGCAAAATTGGTTTTTAAAAAGGAATCCCAGGCTGTAGTTTTTAATAATGAGTCATTTGGCACCTAGCAGGGTTTGTATAGGTATATTGTTGGCATATATTTGCATGATAAAAAATATCAGTGCTATTGAAATAAAACAGCTCCACTTTTTCTGTTAGTTGTGATACAAAATGGTATTAACAAAAGTTTAAAATTAGGTATTCTGTACTTGAGACAGGTACATTTAAAAAGTAAATATATATTTAATATAAAGTTTATTCCAACTACATTTCATTGTTTCACTGAGGAAAACATTTTAAAAAGAAAATACTCAAAAATAAAGCAAGAGAAAAAATTGGTAGGCATATTTATGTGACTGTTTATTTTATACCTTCTTTTCTCTTGTCATGCAATAATAAGTGATGACTAATGCAACTCAGCAAGCAATTACTATTAAATACATTCTGTTTTAGTCATCAGGCATTGATGAGTCAGACATTGATTAAGATCTGCCTGCGGGGATCTGCTTTCTAACTATCCACAGTCTATTACCTTGACCAATAGCTTTACCAGAGATGTGGAACAAAACTTCCTTGATGGTGACCTCCTTAGAAATCAGCTATGCTGAGGAGCTGTGTATGCACAATTCTGGAAAGAGTGGAATTTTTCTGTTTAGAAAACATTCTAACAAAGTGTTCAAGAGGGGTAATATTGTATTTCCTTAATATTCCTAGGACCCAGTTCACATGTAATATTAAGACAGGTTTTATTTATTTATGTCTTAGATTTATTCCCTACCTTTCCTGTAATGTAGTATACATAGTATTCCCTCTGATTTTTCCCAAAACAACCCTATGGGGTATGTTATGCTGAGAAATAAGATGACTTGAATCTTGGTTTTCCAGTCTTAGTACAATACCTTTTTCATTGCACCACACTGGCTTTTAGCTATGGTTTATCAAGTAATCCATACAAGCCTGGTTCACATATAACACTAAAGCATAATAGATTACTTCACACCCACTTTATGGTGTAATATTATGTAAATCAGGTCATATTGTTTTGTTGGGATATATTTATTATTTTAATTTTATATATCTCATTAAAATCTTAAGAATAACAATATATTTAATCAGTAAATGGTTTTAAAAATGCAAAGCCTTCTAAAACTTGTTAAACTAAGTGATTTTGTAAGCACAGTACTGCATGTTCATAAACCATCAACACAATCCATTGTTTCCAATGCCGTTCATCTGCATACATGACAGTAGGACCTCTGGATAAAATTATCCAGTCCAGTGTGCTCCACATCCATTGGACTTAAAAATCCATAATTTCTACCCAGCATGAAAAGGTATTCTTTTCCAATCTCTTTTTGACCCTGGCTAATTGAAAATACTGCCAGGTGAACAGCAGTGCAACTATACTTTATTTCCACCCAGAAAGTTTCCCTCCATCTCCTTGAAATAATGCCTGGGCACATTGTACTGCTTATATTTCAGTCATCCCTAGATAAGGATCAAACTTTGAGGGGTTAGGTAGAAGAGAAGGGGACAGCTTCATTATGTCCTAGGCAAATTCCTTCAGATGCTTACAAATCTGTGAACTATATAGAGGATAAGGATAGATTTGTGGCCATAACATTATACTAGTTTTTTTGTTTTTTTTAGTTTCAGTGGAGCACTTCTGGAAAGATTACAGTGCAGATGTTTACGATTATAAATAGCTTACTCTTCATCCTATATATTCTATATCAACATATTACAGTGGAGTTGACTATCATGATTCCTCAGAAGAGGAGCTGAATATAATTTTTTTCAAGATATAACAGAGCCAGCACCTTCCCATAGACCAATTAAAACAGTAGTCCTCAATCTTTTCAGAGCTGGGAAATATGTTTAGTAAAAATATGTGTTTGGGAATCCATTTCTTAATGCTTTTACGAATGTTTAAATAGATATAATACTACTGCTATGACCTTCCTTGGATCAGTCTGTAACTCAGTATTGATTTGCAATGAAAAATAGCAAGTTTTCTAAATGATACAATCTCAGTAAGGTAACTGAAATATGCTTGCTATATTATAATATTGGGAAAAAACACTTCTATTTAACCATAATTTGTTTTTTTATGGAAATGAAGCTATTTGTGTTTATTCTTACTAACAAAACCACAAAAAGATCTATAATAAATATTTAAATCAGACTATATTATCTTAAATCAGACCTGTAAAACAAGAAATTAAACTGATCATTTAATCAGTTGTCTAGCCCAAGCCACACACTCTTCTAAGTAAAATATCTTCTGGGCTAGGAAACACAGCTCTTGATATAACAAAAGCAACAGCATCTAACCAACCATCACTTGCTTACAATATCTCCTCAATTCCTTTTATATTTGTAGTTCTAATTATTAAATGCTATGAAAATATTATTTTGCTGGTATCTGGTACCAAAGTGATGGTGGTGATTTTTAGATCATAGAAAAGATTATTTGGGTGGCAAACAATAGCACATTGAAATTAGTGAATGGGTGATACAGTACAGAGCTACTGAAGAATGGTCATAGAGATCAGGTCGAGGAGTAGAAACTATTGTAGGAGGAGACCTGTGTTAGTCTACACTGGCAAAAAATCAGGAGACTGGTAGCACATTTTCCAA